>NW_028301046.1:1095000-1237500 GCF_049000335.1 Polistes dominula
TCTTATTCGATTCGTTTAACTCTTCAAAATTCTCTTCTTTTCTTCATACATGTGTGCGTGTGTGTATCTATATATGTATGTATATGCGTAAAAGTATGTAATTATACGAATAGAAGGAATGATATATCATCAAGCAGTAATTTCCATGCTAATCAAAATTTTGACAAAGAAAACAATTATTAAATTGATCAATGATAATGAATTTGATCAATCGATCAAATTAATCACTTACTAAATACATATACATATATATATTTAAATATCGAAGAAAATTGTCGTCGAGTCCGTTTCCGGTATAAACGAGAATGAGAACGAACGGTTCTCTCGCGAGAACGAACGTATGAGAGAAACGGTTGTGTGTTTGTTGCATGCATGGAAGGAGATCGATCGTATCGTTTACGATTCTGGTTTTCGAGTGCGTTTTATAGTAGGACACAATGAGCTTTCTCGTGTCGCTCACACACGTTCGATACAAACTATACATAAGTATATGTATATACAATATATACCTAAAGTGTGTGTACGTGTACACATTCTGTATATCGTACTTCGAGATGGAGATAGGCGTAATACGTGAACGCAAGTAGGATAGAAATACAGAATGTATGAGATATATATACATATATATAGATAGGTGCGCGCGCGAACTTGCTAACTCTCCTGTATATACATTCGCCTTGTACAAGAGCAGTGCGCCATCGAGTATCACAAACATTGATTTGAATCACAAAGACCGCCCGCGGTATTTCCATTGTCGGACCCCGACTTATTGTACAATTTCTCTCTCTCTCTCTCTCTCTTTTGCTCTCTTTCACTCTTTTCCTTTCTTCTCTATCTCTCTGTACTACCTCTTTCTCTCTATCTTTCTTTTTCTCCGTTATTCCCACTCTCAATCCGCTCTATCTTTTTTCAACAGTAACGACCTATCAATCCACTTATTCCGCACGGTTTATGTGCCACTTGTGGCATTTCGACTTAATGTCACCGCATCGTGTGTCGCAGTCAAATACAAATAATAATAATTTCGTTGGAAAGAAATAGTCAATGGATATTATATCCCATCACCACCATTTATGTATTTTTATACAACACCTTGTTTTTTCTTTTGTTTTTTTATCTTATTAGTTAAGATGTAAAAGAATTATTGAGATAATAAATCGTTGATTTTATGAATATATGTATGTATATGCAATGTTTTGTAATTCATTGATAAAACTATTATTTATTTATTTTTTTTTTTTTTTTACGTTGGAATTCAAAGATTATTTGATGGATAATATAATATTTGATTATATATAAAATGATTGAAAAATAAAAATAAATTGTGAAATTCGTTTTGTACGAATTAATCTAAATCTTGCATCGATGCAACATCGCTGAAGAAAACTGGCTGTAATCGTATCGAGAAATCAACGATGAGTCCTCTTGTATCAGATAAAAAAAAATAATGAGGATTAACATTGTCGTTTGGTTTATCGTTCGATGCCATTTACAGATATTATAATCAAGAATTTTGTTCTACAGAATATAAAATACATGTGAACCTAATCGATAGACGTGAAGAAATTTAGTAAGAAAAATAAAATGAGTAAGTGTTTTGAGATATTCAATTAAAATAGGGATTATTTTAATCAAAATTTTGTTTTGTAAATTAAGATTCGTCATTAGTTTCAGATTTATTTCGTTAAAGTGTTTTTTTTTTTTATTTTATTTGTAAATGATTGTCTCTCTCTCTCTCTCTCTCTCTATCTTTCTCTCTGTATTTTTCTCTTTTCGTTCACTTTTCTCGCTGAGAGGCAACAGGTCCTACGCGCAGGAACTCACTTAAAACTCTGTCGCATAGTCGATCGAAGAAGAAGAAGAAGAAGAAGCTTCTTTCAATTTTTTCAAAAGAGTAGTAAAAGAATACAAAAAATAAGAATGATGAATAATTATGGAACAAACGGTTAATAAGTATGTGGATTCGAGAGTATATTGTAATACGCACGTCTTAAAATTTGTTTTTATTTTTTAATCAGAAAATTTCGATTAACACGTGTGTCACACGTTTTCCAAATGTTCTATTAGCACATTTTTCTATGTTTTAACAAATATAATTTACATTTGCGTGTATGTACTTGTTTAAGTTTTAACATCTCCGCTATTTTTATTCTTAATTCTATTGGTTCGTTATTAATAAGCAATTATTATTTGAAATTATGTATAATTATAATTTGTATTATTATTATTATTATTATATTTAGTATGATTCTTTCGTTCGTTGTTAACATAAAAATTCACAGCGGTATCGTCAATATTTCAGATAAGGTAATCCAATGATACGAATCATAAAATCCGTCTGTACTTTTAAGTAATAACACGACTTTACAATAAAAACTTCGAAACAATTTTTTTTTTTTTATAGAAACAAATTTGTCTGAACGATATGTAATATAAATTTGTTTTTGTTTTTTTTTTTTTTTATTATACATGAAATATATTTCTTCTTTCATTCGCTTTTATAGGTCAGTGTTTTCATTCAAACTGTGAACATCTAATTTTTATTACATGAATACAAATCTCTATTAAACTTCTTTTTTTTTTTTTCAAATTTCTTCATAAAATTAAACAGATCGATTAGAAACAAAGAAACATACAAAAATAATAAGACACACAAACAAAAACAAAATCTTATTTAAGAAATATAATTAATTCAGAGTCATATTCGGGGGTGGTAAAAAGCATTTAATCAAAGGCCATGCGAGGTCGTTTTCATCGTCATCGTCGCCAAAGAAGAAGAAGAAGAAGAAAAATAAAATAATATAAACAATAAAATAAAAAATAAAAAGTATTAAAATAAGAAAAATAAGAAGAAAACGTAGGAAGACCGTCGGGTAGCCGATCTCGTGGCGCGCACAGTGGCAAGAAGAAGATAGGGGAAGTTCATATGACGATGAACGGAGTCAGAAAGGAAGAGAGAGAAAGAGAGAGAGTGAATAAGGTTGAGAAGGAAAGGTGGGGATAGAGCATAAGAGGGAAGGTTCAGCTTGCTCGGTAGAGGTCGCTAGGGAGGTCGGTATAAACCCGCCTACCAGAACGGAGGGTATAGGAGCTGATTGGTTGAGAGAAATGATGGCAGGCGCGCGTGCCAATCGATAGCCGTCGGTAGACTGGCTCCTTCGGCTATGGTCGCGTCGATCCTGTACAAGTGGGGATATCCTCGCGTACTGGTGGGAGAGGCCGCATAGTGGGGCCCAAGCTACCAAACCGTTCTGCCTAAGGGTAGGGGGGCAAACCTAGTAGTGGTGGAAGCAGCCGCCTTGGCAGGAACTGCCAGTATGTTACAGCTCAAAGCTTAACTGCAATGCTCAGATGGTTTAGTCCTGTTGAAGAGAACGGTGGTCAATCTTTTCGGTGCTTGTGTACACCTTAAGACGTGTAAGAATTTACGGAAGAAGAGATACTACGAGTGCATCCATTCACGTGCATTTCAAAACGCATCGTAAACGGATATTTACGGATTTAGTAAAAATACGAGTAAGAAAGTAGAGGGAGGAAAAAAAAACAAGAGTATAGGAAGGTAAGAAGATATATATATATATATTTTGCTCTCTCTCTCTTCATTTGTCTCTCTCATATTGGTGATCATCCTCGGCGTGAACAGTATAGAGAGTCAGTCAGTCATTCTGTATCGAGGTGTCAACAACAACGCATCGTTCTTGTGCTCAATACAATTTAGAAATTCAACGAGTTCTGTTTCTTTTTGGTGTTCTACATAAGTGACATTAAATAGATTGTGACTATCTTATTATATACGAGAACGCTAACGAGTGTTAATAAAACATTATAGAAGATTTTGGTGATTTTGCGCGCGCGTTTATTTCGAAATATTAAAAGTGTGCATCATTATTTGTGAATATTTGTGATTTGAACGAATGCAAACACTTATATTGAATTGTATATCTACATATGCATATATACGCATATATATATACTATTTGTGTTTGATTATAGATATTAAAAGATCGTAGACTCTTAGTGAGATTCGACTTCGAAAAGAAGAAGGGTAGTGAAGAAAAACGCGCTTTTAAGATCTGATCGGCAACGTGTCTCGTCGAGGCATTCTTTGAACGTAATACGGTTTAAGAAAACGGCGACAAACTGTACGGCCACAGGGAGGACGACATGCTAACGATGGAGACGGACCTTAAGGGCGGTAGCCTGCATGGTCAGATGCCACCTCATCCGCATCAAGGTGTATCACCGATGGGCCATCATACCGTTTCACCTTATGGAACTCTCAGTTCCATAGTACATAGTCCAGCTTTATCTGGAAGCCCACCGAGCAGCAGCAACTTAGGATTAAGTTTGCAACATCAACATTACCACCAGGTTTCCATGCAAGCTGCAGTTCAACAACAACAACAACAACAACAACAGCAGCAACAGCAACAGCAACAACAACAGCAGCAACAACAGCAGACCATGCATCATCAACTGTCTGCTCAGCAAAGTGCTGCACAACAACAACACCATCCTCATCAACAACCGCAGCCACAACAGCAACAAGCTCAAACCCAACACCATCAGACTGCGAATAATAATAATAATACGAAGCCACCAGCAAACGGTGATCGCGTAAAAAGGCCGATGAACGCATTCATGGTCTGGTCCCGTGGGCAACGACGCAAGATGGCCCAAGAAAATCCAAAAATGCATAATTCGGAGATTTCCAAACGTTTAGGGGCGGAATGGAAATTGCTTAGCGAAACCGAGAAGCGTCCATTTATTGACGAAGCTAAACGATTGCGCGCGGTGCATATGAAAGAGCACCCAGATTACAAGTATCGTCCAAGAAGGAAGACGAAGACCCTTATGAAGAAAGATAAATATCCGATCAGTGGCTCCGTCGGTGCAGTTGGAGTCAACGTTAATAGCATCCTCGGTGTTGATCAAAGACAAGTTGCTGGCGCCGGTGGACCACAACAAGGGCAAATATCACGCGACGTTTATCAAATGGCAAACGGATATATGCCTAATGGTTATATGATGCACGATGCGGCGGCTTCGTATCAACAACACGTATATGGAAACCCGATGAGCGGAGTGGCGGCTGCTGGATATCCCAGATACGATATGGGACATCACATGGGTAATGGTAGTCCACCAATGAACCCAAATTACATTAATGGATATGGTGGTTATCCAGGAAGTACCGTACCCGGCGGCTCACCTTCGCCGTATCATCAACCCCAATCAGGATCTCAAATGTCGAGCCACAGTCCCAGTGGCAGCAGTATAAAGTCGGAACCGACGAGTCCTGCAAGTGCGGGAATACACACTCCCACACCTACAAACGGGCCAATGCCCACCAATCCAGCGGCTGCTCCACATCAACAGCAACAAGCACAAGCTGCCGCTATCAAACGCGAATATATGGGTCAACAAACCCACCAAACCCATCAATCCCCAGGAGATCTTAGACAAATGATTTCCGTGTATCTGCCGCAAGGAGTCGACCAAGGTGTTGGCCAACATGGTGCTGGAGTCTACTCGTCTGGACCATCACCGGATTCTTTGGCGCAACATCACTCGCACTCATCAATGCCACTTAATCATATGTAAGTATTATTTATAATCATATCTATATCTGCATACGTATAATTTAATCCTTCTCTAATTTTTTTTTTTCATCCTAAAAATCCTTCGAATGATCGTTCTAAACAAAATATTCTAAATGTTTTATCAAAACAAATCAAATTTCTAATTTTTTCATTCGTCAACGATCATTCGATGATAGATCGCTTCGATAGAAGTTTCAACTTTCTTCTATCAGCTTTTTCCTCAATTATTTCTCTATTTCTCGCTTTTGTTTATCTTAACAACGCATAACGCATACATGATCACTTCTATCGCACAAACCACACCTCTCCTCCACTTCTGGACCTTACGAGATCGATCCCTACGCAACTACTACTAATCCTTCAATTATTTCATTATATTTGCCTTACGCTATACACTCTTATCTACTTTAAATATTATTCATAAACATATTGCTACAGCTTGGGATTGTTATAAAATTAATTAGAAAAAAAATAGCTAATTATTATGATAAGGTTTTGATTATAAATATTTGATATTGTCTCTCTCTCTCTCTCTTTCTCTTCTCAATGAAATTTTTGTATCATCTAACGCGTGAAAAATTAAAACTCGGTTTACGCGTTGATCATTTAGATTTGTTACAAGATTTTTTTTTTTATAATAAATCATTGAAACTTGTAAAAGAAAAATTAATCGATAATATAATACGTGATAATGATTCGAATCTTGTTGTGTTAAAAAGGTCCAGAACGTGTGTTTGATCATTCATTCATTCATTCATTCATTTATTCATTCCTTTCCTTTCCTTTCCTTTCCTTATCTAATCATTTTTCAACAAGAAAAAATCTCTCTTTGTATACGTTATGTGTAGAATTATCGCACTATTTAGCATGATGTGTGTGTGTATCATAGGTTGAGTCAAGGAACACGATTACATTGGCCTTTACTTTGATATTTTTTTTTTTATGATTTTATTATTCATACTTTTTTCCCCAATGTTTTTTTAATTTCATCATTAATTATCGTTCATTGTTCATTTCATATATTACATTTCCATTTAATTTCACGTTAACCCAATGGAAAAAACGAAGGAACGAACAAATCTACTTTTGACAATTTCCTTCTTCTTCTTCTTCTTCTTCTTCATCATCATCATCATCTTCATCATCATCATCTTCTATTTCTTTTAATCGCGAGCAAAAATCGCACGAAAGAGTTGCACGAAAAAAAAAACCTTTTTTATATGCTTTTCTTATCTTCTATGTTTTTCTTTTTTCTTTTTTGAACAAATTTGAAAAAGCATTTTTTTCGTTAAAAAAAAAAAAAAACGAACATTTCGAACGATAGAAAGCAACAAAAAAAAAAAATACTCGAACATATCTTTTTTTTTTATTAATTTTAATTTTTTTCTTCTTTCATTCCACATCTTTCCTTTAAAAATAAACGATAAACGATATGAATATGAATATGAATATATATATACATACATATATATTTTATAAGAACGATTGAAATTGAGATATAATTAAAATTAATCAAATTGATAAATGATCTCTTTCTCGCTTTAACGTAAAAAAAAAAAAATCCAAAAAAGTAAAAAATACACGGCCATCGCGAAGATTTCTTCTGACTCATCCTATCCAAATTTTTCTTCAAATATTTCAAAAAAAAAAAGAAAAAGAATAAATGAAAAAGAGATTTATATATATATATATATATATATATATATATATATATATATATATATATATATAAAAAAAAAATATGAAGTTAAAGTTATAGTTCACTTTGTATATTTTTTTATTTTTTATTTTTATTAAAATCTTTAGAGTATCTATAGAAAGATCAAAAAAAATATTATCTTGCAAAATAATATGATCTCTCTTAGGAATGAAAGAGAAAGAGATATTAAGATGCATCGATGCAGTATAAGGAATTCTTCTTTGAACGATACTACGTCACAAAATCAAGAAACAAATAAAAAAAAAACAAATAAAAAATTAAATAACAAATAAATATAAATATTTGGTTTTTGATACAAGCAATAATTTGGGAACCCGACGGATGATGCACACGATTGTATGCGTAAATATATATATATATACTGTATATATATATACTATTTTATTTGTAAATACACGCAATCCACTATTACACACTTCACAATTACACGTAAAACCCTGACGTGTTGCCATTTTGATTGATGCTATTAGATTAAAATTAGAAAATCTTTGAAAAAAGGGGGGTAGGTAGGTAGATATAAGGGGGGTTAAAATTTTGTCTTCACCGAATAACCAACCAATCAACCAACACCAACCAATCAACCAACCAACAGCATCGCACAGTGCGGCCAAAGCCCCGATGATTATGCGACCAAAAATTCGAAAATTTAAGAAAACGATCTGCAATTTCGTATTAGGAGGATTTTTGGGACCGCTGATTACAAATTCGTTATCAGAATTAACAAATGCATCATCGTCAACATTTTCAGGAATGCGAAAGTGTGATTATTTGCATTTCCGGCGGCCGCGGTCCCGGTGTGTGCGGTCTCCGTGTTGTGATCTTTTGTTTTCTCTTCTTTTTTCTTTGTTTCTTGTTTTACAATGAGAATGACTACACCACCGCACGTGTATCTCGGTTACTACTTTTTATTTTGTTTTCTTCGATATATCGCTCTCGAAAGTGAAAAAGAAAAGAAAATAAATGAAAAGAACTGAACTGAACTTGAACTGAACTGATTCTGTGATTGAGTGTGCGACTATGTTTCATTAAAGTAAGAGAAGACAAAGGAAGGATCAGGATAATACAACTGCGTGTTTTTGATGATAAAAGTGTGAAGAAAACGTGTTAAAAGGATTTTGCCGAAATGGAAGATTATGGAAGGCATCGCAAATTTTTGTTAATTACAATATTTCTAATCAAAGTATCGATCATTACACCTTGCTTGCACATGCATCTAATTCTCTTTCTTATGTATATACATATATATATATATATATATACATATTATATAAGGTGGACCAGAAAAAGTAATAGTAGCTTTTTAATCACAAAATTCAAACAAATATATATATGTATATCCTAATCGGGATTGCTATTATTTGAAAAAAAAAATGTTCACATATTATTTACACAGATTACATTTAGTCTCTTTTTCATTGATTCTTTTTTTATTATTTATTATTTATTATTTATTATTATTATTATTATAATTGGCATAATTTTTAAAAATGTGATTATTTATTCGTAAATTCGTATACTTTCGTAGGAGTTATCGAGCGAGCCTTGCTCCCTATCATTATAATCGTCAGGAACATATGCAACGTGGAATTGCTCTCTCTACATCGCTAGAAATTTAAGTTTTAATTTCTACCACCACCACCACCACCACCACCACGATCACCACCAAAAAAAAAAAAAAACACACGAATACATACGAACAACAACATCTCACCACGAACCACCACCTACTACCACGTTTGAAAAACACATAAGAAGAAGTACTACCACCTATCATCCATCAGAGGCCATAAATAAACAGAAAGAAAAAGAAAACAGTTCAATCAGTCAATTGTTTAAACAAAAACAAAATAGGTAAATTAACTACATTGTAATAATAAATTTTCATGCTCATATATATATCATTTAATAATACTTTCGTAAGTATTTGATATATAATTCTTAACAAATGATTCATTGAAAATAAGAATTGAAATTGAAAGTAATGTCAATTGACCATGAAAATTTCTTAACTATCATAATAATAATAATAATTTCATTCTTTTTAATATTTAATAATCAAATATTAAACAATAGAAAGAAGAGAAAAGACGACAAGTGCAAGTAAACAATTTTTTTAAATATAATTAATGAATTAAATTGAAAGGGAAAAAAAACAAACAAACAAACAAACAAACAAACAAAATAGAAAAATAAATAATAATATGTTTAAAGAACGTGTGATAAATATTATATACATATACATACATAAATACAAATGAACACACATAATTATGTAATATATATGTATATATATGTTATATATATATTATATATAATTATATATATTATATAGTATTTTTTAGATCATACTTCTTGCATAAACATAGTTTTTTTCCCCGTGGTACACAGATCGATGCTGTGCAGCTGTTAAAGCTGCTTGCTGTAATTATTATTCAGTTTGTGATAATAGCTCGAAATAAGTGTATCACGATTAGTTCCTTTGTATACTTGTGCATATATTATACATATATATATTATATATATATATATATCATATATATTATATTATAATAATATAATATATAAATATATATATATATATATGTATATATATGTATACCTACATTTATAAGATGTTAATAATTTGCGTTAATATTAATACTCTCTCTCTCTCTCTCTCTCTTCATCTTTCTATTAATTTTTTTGTTTTTTTTTTTTCATTAAATATTCAATAATTTCACCATTAAGTTAATATTTCTATGATTTACTTTTTTTTTTTTTCTTAAGTTCGTACATTATAATTTCATTTCATTTTTGTTTTCTTTTTTTCATTAATTTTGTAGTCTTTAACATTTAAGAAAGATAATACCAAAACTTCATTAAAAGAAAAAAAGTTAATTAATTTAACGATAGTATAATCAATTTTTTTTTCTATGGTTTAATTGCAACCAAAAAAAAAAAAAAAAAAAAAGGGAAAAAAAATTTCGAAAATTCTTCATTTTCATTATTTCTTCGATTTTTTTTTCTTTTTATTATTATACTCAATATTATTATTATTATTATTATTATTATTATTATTATTATTATTATTATTATTATTATTATTATAACTATTATTTAATAAGTTATCATTTTTATTTTTTTTTTGTCTCTTTTTATTATTTTCATTATTATTATCATTATTATAATCATCATCATTATCATAATCAAATGTGCATTAGTTGAATTTTTTGGTTTCGTTTTGATTAATCATTTCTCCATAGAATCTCTCTAATTGTTTATAAAATTGATTATTGTATCGGTACTCGTAATCAATAAATAATGTAACATACGAAATTATGTAAAATGAACGAAACATCTTAGATGAGATTCATTCGAGAGGGAGAAAGAAAGAAAGAAAGAAAAAAAAAAAACGAAAGAAAGAAAAACCCCCACATGTAAAGAATGAAAAATGCACATTTGAAATAATATTAATGGATAAATTTATTTTTTTTTTAATTATTATGTTAAATTTGTTATTTGTATGACATATTATACAGTTAAAAACAGATGTGCGGGATGACACGAAAATATAATACATGCTCGTAATCAAGTCGATGATTTTGTTTGAATTTTGGTGTTGTTCATGATTGAAGAACCCACGAACATTTTTTTTAACAGCGCTTTCCCCCCCCCTCTTCCCTTATATTCGACTTGTCATTAAAAAATATTCTAACATCGCTTATTTAATGAAATAAAGAAAAAAAAAGCTCAAATAAATTAGATTGCCTAATCGAGCTTTTGTAAAACGTTGAATCAAACGAGCTGTATGTAATTTTTGAGAAAACAAAATTTCCATGTAAAATACAAAAAATTTTGCAAAACGGGGAATATGTTATTGTAAATTTTTACATACCGCACATCTTTAACGTATAATTGTTAATTTAACAAATTAATTATAAGATATATCGATTAATGTATGTATTATAAAGTTTAAAAACAAAACGAAAAAATTGTTATATCACGTTGACTCCGGATATATAATATTTTTGTAATTTTTAGTTTATTTTTTGTTTGTTTGTTTTTTTGGTTTTTTTTTTTTTTTTTTTTTTATTAATCATCATCATACAAACAAAATAAATAATTATTTTTATTTATATCCATGGACAACCACATAAAAGAAATATTCATTTATAAATTATTAATATTATTATTATTATTATTATTATTAACTATGACTTTTCTTTTATATCAGCTGATATATATTTTCATTTGACGTTAAGCTATTCCCGTTAGATTTTTTTATGGATTAATGACATTCCGTGAGTCAACGTGCCGTTTAGATAAGATACAAGTTTAATAATATTTTTCATTTATTTTTTTTTGTTTTTTTTTTTTATTATTCTTTTTTCGTTTCTATATAATATCGCCTAAAACACAATGATATATATATATATATATATATATATATACCTGAATGTATGTTCAAACAAAATCAAAAAATAGTATTGATGAAATAATAATACATCTTAACTCTTTGAGGCATGGTGAGATTAAAAGTGTCGTTCTCACCATAATGCACATGGTGTGGGACATTTTTAGTCCCACTTTAAAATCTTGCAATAGTTGCATTTTCATAAATCTAAAAAAAACTCTTTGTTTTTTTTTGTTTATGTTTTTATATTATTACATTATGCAATACTTTTATTAACACTTAGCCGATCACACGCGCTGCAAACCGAACTGTACGGTTTCCTCCCACCATGGGGAGGTTTCGCAAGTGACGTGGGACTGATATTCGATTGAATTATTTTAACATCATAAATTAAGGCAATTATGTAAATTAATTTTAAAGAAGAAAAAGAAACGTGTTGTATGTTAAAAATCAATATGGGAGATCCTCCTCAATCGGTCGCAGGCAGACACCTCCGACTTACATTGAAACTGAGAGATCTTTCCGATTGGTCGGCTAAGTGTTAATTAAAAATATAGCAATTTTGTTTAATTAAAAAAATAAAACGTAATCAAATGTCTCTATTCAACATATACGGCTATCTATTTTTATATTATCTGAAATTCTATGTCGCAAAGAGTTAAAAACAATTGTATTAATTATTTATAAATTACATATATATATATATATATATATATATATCGTATATGTTAATACAATCTAAGATATAAATTATTATTTCATCAAAAAACAATTGTTTATACAAAGTTAACCAATTTCTGTTCATGCGTAAAATAGAAACCATATTATATATATATATATATAAAACTACCCTCCGAAAATAGTTGCATTTTTTTTTTCGTTAGGCGAATTTATTACCTAATTTAAGTATTCTTTGTAAATTTATATTTTTTAGATAGTTTATATACGAATACTATTTAAAAAAAAAAAAAAAAAAAAAAAAACAACAAGATATATATACGTATCTGAAAATGCATGTATATTTATTACGAAGATAAATATGCATACATAGAAATGAACACACGATATATATATATATATATATATATATATATACCGTATAAATATATATGTATGTATGTATGATAACTACCATATATATGTATATATATATATACGTATACGAATAATAGATAAATGTATTTAGTATTAAGCATTAGTAAATTACATTTGCAATCGAAATATACATATCGTTTTTTAAATTCATTTCTTTTTTTTTCCAAACCCATAATCACACCATCTCTCCTCTATCCTTAAAAATAAATATTAAATAATTAATTGTATACAATGTGTAGCGTTAATAAATACGCATCGAAGAGACACAAAAAAAATAATAATCATCCAGGTAATTATGCGAACAAAATTTACTTTTAATTCTTTTATTTATTTCATTCTTGTTTTGAAGAGAAAAAAAAAAAGCTAAGAAAATCTGATTTTTTGCATGCATTCGAATCATCATTATTTAAACTACTATTAAAAATAATTTAACTTTAAGAGAGAGAGAGAAAGAAAAAACCAGGTAAAACATGAATAATAAAATAAATAAATAAATAAATAAATTGTTGACTTACGTTCTCAAAAGACCAAACCTCGCAATTGGCTACGTTCAGCGTAAAATTTGCCAAAGTTACGTTTCTTGATCGAAAGATCTTCAGGATAGGAGTCCATGATCAGTCCTACGTCAGAACATGAATAAAATAAATGTAATAAATAAATAAATAATCCAATTCGCAGAATAATGGAGTAAGGAATACGATTAATTTGGTGGACAGTTGAAAATTGATTTGATCTTTTAAAAACACGTTCGTTGAAACGTGTTCCTCTCTCTCTCTCTCTCTCATTTTCTCATTCACAAAAAAAAGGATTCTTTTCTTTGAAACGTGACGGGATGCGGGACGACACGGCAAAATGCTGCTGCATATGCGCTACTTCAAAAAAAAAAAAACACACAAATCTTTCCTTTTTCCTTCAACTTCAGCACCTTCAAGTTTACCACCTTCCTCCTGTTCCTCTCGAACTCACCTCTTTCCGAAGGAGAGGGGGGGAGTGAAGGGGGAGTGAAGGAAGACTCATAGTAGTAGTAGTAGTAGTATTATTATTATTAGTAGTAGTTGTAGTAGTAGTAGTAGTAGTAGGTACCGAAATGTCCCAATAAATAAAACGCTCGACACGGACGAGCGGAGACATTAATTCGTGCCAATAAATATTCCCATCGTTCCGGCGCATAAACCTGGCGTTTGTCATACACACGCAGTCATTTCGGTTAAAAGGCATTCCCTCTGCCACTGAATGCAAATGCGAGTGCTCGTTGTGCGTGCCGTAGGGTCCTCCAAAGTGCTTTCAATTACGTGTTCCACCTAACGTTCCGGCCTGAGGGCCGTTTTCCTATGTTTTACATAACCGGGATTTTCAAGTGTTTCACGCCCTTAGAGAAGAAGAAGAAGAAGGAGGAGAAGGAGGAGGAGGAGGACGACGATACGATGAAACTTACTGGCCTCTGTGTTACATCGTTTTTATTCGATTAATCCTATAAATTCACATTTTTCTTTATCCTTTATTCTTATTCATTATTTTAATACAACACACATATACAAAAACATTTGCTTTCTATTTCGAAATTTTCGTTTTCAATTAATATGTCGATTATTATTTGTTGTATAATTAATTGTATGATTGTTTTTAATATTAATTTTTAATCAAACACGTATGAGAGATCAATCATTATCACGTTATTATTATTATTATTATTATTATTATGTTTAAAGAAGTACCACGTTAAAATGTTTCTTCTTAATTATTTCAATATGCATGATGGTTTGTTATACGGTAATTGTGTGCGTCCTGAATTTCTTTTTTCACCTTTTCCCTCTCTGCCCCCCTGCCCCCTCCCATCACCCCTTCACACCTTGGCAAATAGTATCTATTTAAATATCTATGGAAAAACTAGTAACAGTAATTAACGATTTATCTTTCATGCTTTACTCGCTTAATTTCTCTGTGTATTTTCCTATGCATTAATCTAACTTAATCTCACCATTGCTGACGTTGCTGATGCTGATGCTGTTGCTGCTGTTGCTGTTGACTGCTGCTGACTGCTGTTATTGTATATATATATATATTATACATATACTACGTTAATGCATGGCAATGTGTGCATTTTAGTCTGTAAAATCGAAACATCGCGTAACGTTTTGCATAAATCGATATTCAATCGTACATTCGAATGAATATTTATCACCATTTAAATGGCAACTTATTATCAAATAGAAAAAAAAAAAAAAAATATTATCATCTACCGACCAATCGCGACAAACGGGTAATTAATTTTTTTTTTTTTTTATTCCCTCGTATATGGGGAACCTACTACTACTACTACTACGCGTGTCATTTTTCTCAGGTTAATCTTCTCAAGTTACCTTATAGCACCACTGTTGTTAATAAAGAGGAATCATCAACGAAGCGCGGTAATCTTTGATCCGACGACGACTACGACGACGACGACGACTACGACGTGTTTTAAAAAAAGGTCTTTTCGAGATGAGCTTGTTGGGCACGCGCGAGAACAGAGAAGAAAAACGAGTATAAGGGTATACGCACACAAAATCCCCTTGCGAGTTGCAGTTTGTAAGGTATCTTCTTTTCCACCTCCTCCTACTCCTCCTACTACTACTCTTCTTTATCTTTCTCTTTTCCACTCGCACAATGTCTCTCTCTCTCTCTCGCTCTCGTGTATTAAATTTATCCCTTTTACCTTCCCTTCCTCCCACTTGCTTTCTCAGCTCTCTTGATCCGAGTAACCTCTGCCATCACCACCACCATCACCATCACCACCACCACCACCACCACCACCCCTGTGTAAGATAATATTCACGGCCAATTACCTAAAACGCACTCCTTATGGAACACGGTGAGGCACACACAAACAGGCAGACAAGCAGGGTTATTGGCAGACTGCCATCGTGCAATCGAGTATCCGGTGTGAAACGACCTTGTTATTAACGTTCAAGTAAGCTTTACCAGCCAATAAGCTCTCTTTGCTCACCCTTGCACGATGCCAAAAGGATTCTATATACCGAGAATATCCTCCCATCATATTCGTTTTATTATTTGATTTTACTTCGATAGTTTGAATCTAACGATATTCTTCTTGAGTTTATATTTCTTAAATTCTTTCCTTAAAAAAGAACACAATAAAGTTATTTGATTTTTTTTATAAATGTTCATGATTACGAGATGATGGGGGATGTAATCAAATTTTCTTTTCATTTTGTATCAGCTTGTTTTAATTGCAATTATTCTTTCGTTTTCTTTACACCTACGTGTGTGTGTTGTGTATGTAATATTTTGTATAGAATAGATTCTACATTGTGTTTGATAAAATATAAAATATTCTACATAAAAATAACAAAACAAAAAATTAAAAAAAAAACCAAGCTTCGAGACGTGAATATATCGAAACAATTGAATTGTAATACAGAGATAATTGTAATACAATTGTAAAGAACCTTGTAGAACCTAGATAACCTCTCTAAATAAAATTCTTTAAATTAGTAATAAAAAATAATTAAAAAAAAAATTATGCTATGTGCTAAGTTGGAAAAAATCACTAAGTGAAATCAAATAAATTTCATGAAAATAAGTTGAGTAGTTGTTGGAATTATTAGTGGACAAACATATTGTGACACACTGAATTTTTATATATAGAATTTGATTAATTAATTAATTAATTAATATATAGAATTAAATTATAAAATTGAATTTTATTAATTAATTCATTATTTTGGTTTCATCGATTTTCAAATCACCCTGATTCTAAAGAAATTTTCACTTCAAAAAACTTATTATTAAATTTAATTATTAATAAATTTGCTATAAAATATTTAGTTCATCATGTCTCTCAATTTTTATATTTTCCTTGCTTTGTATTTTTTTTTTTTTTTTAATTTTTTTCTTTATTATTAAAATCATATTCAATGCATAATTTTGATTATCGGATAAACAAGACATACAATTTCTCGTTGATAATCGCAAAATAAATTTTTCTTAAAGTGTACTACCGTAAAACGAGTCTCAACTAAATTTTTCAATACCTTTCTTACGATTCAAGTGTACTAAAACTTAGCGGGGGTCCTCGACTCGAAGGTACAAAACATTTCGAAGGGAATCATTTCGAACTTTCCCCTTATTCGCTTTTACTTGTTTTTTTCTCTTTCTCTCTCTCTCTCTCACAAACACACACACACATATATATATATATATACAAGGATATACAGATGCAGGTAGAGACACTCTTATATTCTCTCAGGTCAGTATCTTTCTTTTTCACCGACCCTGACGCTTCCCGTGTTTATGGCACGAGTACGACAGTTATGGCAACGAACGGCCGTCATCGAGAATCCCCATTGGACCTTCCAATTTGTTAATTGGCACGATAACGTATGTACGAGCATCATGGATGCATCCTCCTTCTTCTCCTTCTCCTCCTTTTACCACCAGCATCATCCATTCCTTTCCTTTCCTTTCCATTCCTTTCCTTTCCTTTCGTGGAATAAAGCGTCATTTTGAACAATTCTAAATGATCTTTAATCTCACATCGACAAAAATAATATTCATTTTAAATCGGGTAAAACCGATCATCATCATCATCATCATCATCATCATTATTCATTCGATTGATGACATTGACAACGGATTAAAAACAAATTATTCAAACCTCGCTCGCTAATGTCTCTATTTGTCGAATGAAATAATAAAAAAAAAAAAAGGCGAACACGCTTAAAATAATTTGAAATTTGTGTAAAGTGTCATTCGCGTCACCGTGTATAATGATTTAAAAAGTCTGTGCAATTAATTAAATGATTAAAACACGTTAACTCAATTTACCAAACTTTTCAATATCGAATTATGCAATCGTTGATCTGTGTCTATCAAAATTCATGTGTTACATTTAATCATTACTATATATATATATATATATTTATAATACGTATAAAATACAGATATATATATAAAATAGTTGAAATTTTACAGAAAATAATAAAAAAAAAAAAAAAATGTAATAAAATAAAATAATAGTAAAGCCGCGCGTTGAGAGTGTAGAAGATAAAATGAGACGGCTTGCTTGTAGCAGAGCAGAGCACAGCACAGACTGGTCGGACTAGCTTCGGGGTCAGTTTATCGCAAACAAATGGGTTACGCTTGTTCGACGCCGTATTTCACCGGAATTTATTGTTTATTATTCCGGCGGGCTTGGGATGATATAGGGCCGTGTTTGCCCGGAGTAGCGTTAATGTCGTTAATAGCACCACCGGTTTCGACTGCTAACCACCGACATCGTTCGCGGGAGCCGATACAGGGACACAAACCTCGGGACAGGTTTTTCATTCTTCTCCCCCTCCCTTTTTGTTCTCTCTCTCTCTCTCTCTCTCTCTTTTTCTCTTTTACTCGTACAATCCCTTTTCTACCTTTTCGTTCATCGTCCTTTCTTTCACAAGCTTCTTCTTCTTCTTCTTCTGCAGTCCTTTACACGATGAAAGATAATCGAAAGAAAATCTTGTAAAAAAT
The DNA here is from genome assembly GCF_049000335.1 of Polistes dominula. NCBI lineage: Eukaryota > Metazoa > Arthropoda > Insecta > Hymenoptera > Vespidae > Polistes > Polistes dominula. Next base: position 1,113,320 of record NW_028301046.1, read on the forward strand.
ATATATATGTTTCTTTGCTTTATTCTTGTGTGTGTATTTATGTATGTATGTATGGGTGTGTGTGTGTTTATTAGCTACTAAGATAACATCGTGTTAATTAAGTCTTATCTCTCGATGATATATTTTTCACGAATTTTGAAGACATCGGTTAAATTGACGTTAAATTTGTACGAAACTTTCCATGATGTTATTATTATCATCATCATCATCATCATCATCAATCGTATTTAACATATATACAGTAATTTATAATAAAATTTGTTTTTAAATATATATAAGAACATTTGGCAATCGTATTATATAAATAATATGATTAATTATTTAACATTTAATTCTTATCGATTGTAAGTCACGTAGGAAGTAATTTACAAATAAAAATATATTATTTAATAATTAATTAATTATTTCATATATTTGTTAATTAATTATTTCACTAAATAATTTCTCATAAATAATAAAACATTTTTATAATTTCCTAGGGTTGCCCACGCGTTGCTGTGGCTCACAATCAGTCCGATACACACGTCTTTAAGTATGACTTTAAACTAACAGAGATAATCATGACTCTTTGTTAATAAACAAATAATATTGCGATTATAAATTGAGATATAAACTATCCTATCTTTCAAGTTGAATGAAATTGCACAGAGTGTGCAAAATTTGATTAAAATCGGTTCAGTAGTTTAAGAGTCCATTGCGAACAAACAAAGTGACACGTAATTTTTATATATATATATTAAGACTATAATATTAAACAATTATCTTGAATATTTACTAAAACCGTTTATTAACTTATGCCAATGAAAATCATCAATATAAAAAAAAACCTGACGACCAATAACAGATGGTAAATTAAATGACCAAAGATTCCACATGATGATATCGATTTGCAAGAACATTTATGATGGTGTAGACACATCTATCGTTTATATTCACATGAAAGAGGATCTAACTAAAACCATTGCTTTAATTAGATGTTAAGGTAATCTTTAGTTAGTTTGAATTATGGGAAATATAGTGGTAGTCTGTTATTCGTTGATGCACCATCATCATCATCATCATCATACATACTCATCGTCATAGTCTTATTCGTGTCCTTGTTGCTGTGACCATACTCGAACGACTACGCATATAATCGTTTCCTCTTCTTCCTCTTCTTCTTCTTCTTCTTCTTCTACTACTCTTTTTATTTTTATTTTTTTTTTTTATAAGATCGTCTCTTTTCATGGTTCGTGTGTCACCCCGCATGGAACCTATATCACGCCAATCGCTTAACTCGCCGCTGAGTTTGACGCTAATGCGTTCTTAATGCGAGACCACAACCAGTTGTAGGTAAACAGTAGTAGTAGAAGAAGAAGAAGAAGAAGAAGAAAAGAAGAAGAGGAGGGTCGGTCCTTCGATTGAAAGAGGAAACCCTTTTTCCTTCGATAAAACTTCCACCGAGTTTGACCTTTTACTTTTAACTATCATTTCATTTTTTTTTATCTATTATTTGTCTTCCTCTATTTTTATTTCTCTTACGTTATCTTACTATACGCATATTTATATCTATTACATACATACATACTACTACTACTACTACTACTATTACTTGAGAATAATTCTTAATTTGAAAAGCTTACCTATGACTATGGATTAATGATCGATGATCTACGTCAGCTATCAATCTACAATTTAATCGTCAAGCCTTTTGCGTTAATTATATACAGTCGAAGTAGTAGTAACCATTGTGGGAAACTTTCATGATGGAATAACACGAACTGTGTGTTATGTGTGTGTCTCTCTTATCTGTGTGCGTATACGTAGAAAATTTCTTCCTAAGTAGAAATTAATTTTTATCTATCTATATATATATATATATATATTATTGCACAATATAATAATAAACATTATTAAGATAATATAAATGTTCTATTTTGCATTAGTTTAACAAATAGAAAAACAAATTTTCAAACGATAAAGAATCATCGTGTGCCTGATTTCTCACGAATTTCTTCGTTATCTTTACCTTGTTCTGTCACCCTATACATTTCCCCCATACCCTATCATTGTATATACGTCTGTGTATATATGTGTGTGGGTGTGTCTCTTTCTTGCTTGCCAGAAGCATTATTGAGTAAATAAAGCACTTAACAATTATTTTCCGGGCGGTGATTTTTCAGCGAGCCCAACAACTGATAAAGTCCTTCACTTTCCTCTCTCTCTCTCTTTCTCACACTCTTTCTCTTCTATGGCACGCAGCCGATAAGACGGCTACGGGGTGGTTGTTATTCGTATGCGGCTGTATTAAGTTGAATTATCGTCACCCCGCGGCGTTTGTTGCAACGAAAACTATGGGGACTTACGAAATGAGTAAAAGAGAAAGAGAACGAAAGGTAGAAAATTTCTCTCTCTCTCTCTCTCTCTCACTCTCTCTCTTTCGTACTCTCTGTATCTTCCTAATGCTCGATTCGCATGTGAAACGACGACGCAACGGCAAACTAAAACGCGATTTCGTTGGGCTGCCACTAATTTAACGCGATCGTAATCGAGAACTATTCGTCTTAATTTCGGTTGGTGTCCACGTATATAACCCCCATAGTGTTGTGTAATGGTGATGGTGATGGTAGTGGTGGTCCCTTTTCCACTTCCGAGTTTCTTACCAACTCAAGTAGAGAGAGAGAGAGAGAGAGAGAGGAAATCCTTATCGGTTCTGTAGTATACTTACTTTCCTCGTGTCCTTCCCATCGAATGCGCCAGCACGCGCAAATTTACCAGAGGGAGAAGAGGGGGGCTGGGGGGGAAATGGTGATCGTCGATAACGATTAGAAACAAAATTCGGTCCTTGAAAGTGTCGTCTCTCTTTCTATCTCTCTCTTGCAAACTATGTCTTAATCCTCCCCCACTGTTCCCACCTTTTTGTCGACTTCCGATTAATCTGATAAGAATTATATAAGATCGTACGGTTAGACAATGACCTCGACGAACCCTTTTTCATTACGAACGAGTTACTACCACAAAGTGTATTATGTGTGTGCACGTATGTGTGATTTCGAATTTTAACTCTTTGGGACACAGTGGGAGGATTAAAAGTGGTTCCACCACCTTTTTGATACACCGTAATGCACGATGGGACATTTTTTAGTCCCATCTCGAATTATTATTGCAATAGTTACAACACGTGCTCTCATTAGTTTATATTTCGTCTTATTTACGCAAAACAATTGGTTATTAATTAACCCTTAAAGTGCACACTTGGTAAAAGTTAGTTAAAAGTCTCTTGTTCGTTGATTCTTTTTTTTTATTATTTATTATTATTATTATTATTAGTATAAGTGTTAAATAATTTTCTTCTTTATTCTATCAATTCTAACAAATTAAACTGGATTAATCGAATATGTTTTTGATACGCTTAATGATGTAAGATAATTGAATTAGATGGGTGTGAGAAGAGAAAGATTAAATATGTCATCGTTAATATTTTCTACACTTTAGTTAATTTATTATTATGATTTAATCGAGGATAATTTCGTTAGCGTCAAAAAAAAAAAAAAGAAAAAAAAGATTTAATAAAAAGTTAGAATATCTATCATAATACATTCTAATTAAGAAATCAAACGATTTATTTAACTGACATTATAAATCTTACGTTACAAGATGTATATATATATATATGTGTGTGTGTGTGTACTTTTTATACCCTTAAGTATAAAGAAGACCAACCAATCGGGTCTCGGGGTTCTCTTTGTAAAAGGATTAAAGCTGTTAAATCGTTACGACGATCAGAGAAATTTCTTGTCGAGTTTGAGCGTTAATTTCAACGTAAAACGGGCAAGTTAAATAAAAAGATAATAAATTAGAGAGAAAAAGAGAAGATGATGCTTTACACGAAGCAAAAAAAAAGAGAGAGAAAGAGAGAGAGAGAGAGAAGTTACGTACGTTGGACACCTGACACGTGAGATGACTATGACGAGGACACGAAAAGATGGAAGTCGAACGATTTGTCACCGAAAGCTGGCGCGACCTTAATCGACGTTGAAGAGAGTTCGTTGTTATTTTTTTTTATTTTTACCTGCGACACCACCACTACTACTACTACTACTACTACTAATACTAATACTAATACAAATATCGCAATAGAATTTCGTGGTTCGTGGCAGGTAACTGGACACATTGTACACTAACGTGCTTTTTATTAAAAATATAACTAAATATATTATAAGGGTGTATAGTACGAGAAAGAGAAGGGTTTAGGGAAACCTATAGAACATACACACACATACACACATATATATATATGACGGCAGAAACTTTAGAGAAAGGAAAGAGTTGCCGCGAGCATGCGAGTAAGGTCGTTATCGATGGGCGTAGGAGTTTTAAATGAGAAGAATCGTTCACATATATACATACACACTTATCTACACAAATATACACACACATATATATATATTTATTCGCATACGAATATACATAGAGGAGAGACACGTTTGTTTTCGTAAGTGTGTCGCGCATACGTAGCGCATGAACCAAATGGCGAGTGTCATCGTATTTAATTAAAATGTCACAGACGTGATAAATGTCGCGCTCCGTAAAAGAAGTCGTCGTAGTCGTAGTCGTAGTCGTAGTCGTCGTTGTATCGTCATCGTTGTCATAGTAGTAAATAGTAATAGTAGTCGTAGATCTAATAGTAGTAGTAGTAGTAATAGTAGTATTTGTGTGTGTATGTGCGCTATCGTTCCTCGTTGGATTTGTTGCGACTAACCAGGAAAAAGAGAAAGAAAATGAAAGAGACAGAGAAAATAATAAATGAAATTCGCTATCGTGACGTTCTATACAGAATTCAGAAAGGAACGAAACACACACACACACACACACAGAGATAGAAACAGAAACGTAGAAAGAGAAAGAGAGAATAGAAAGAGACAGGAGAAAGGAATTAACAACTCGGGCACGCATTAATCTCCCAGGCTTTTCGGACTCGTGATTACGTAAGGAGCGTAATTTTTCAATATTACAGGACCTTAATCCTTCACAGACCCAGTGAAAGAACGAAAATTGCGATCGGCTTGTACCAACCAACCAACATCGTCGTCGTCGTCGTAGTCGTGGTCGTAAAATGGGCGGGTGGGTTTGTACTTACTCTTCGTTCATTCTAAAATACAAAAATCGTTGTCTTTACTTTTGTTTGCACACAGAACACAACAGCAAAAGCAACGACAATCGTCGACCACCATCATCATCCCCATATTCTTTAGATTTCGACTATTCTGCTCTTAGATTTACCTAACTCAACGAACCGAATAACGGATAGATAGATAGATAGATAGGATACCCAAGGATCGATTCACGACGAAGATGAATGACAACTGATGATGAAAACGGAAGTATCGTAGAGTTGTTTCCCCAAGTGTCGGAAAGCAATCCGCTTTCTACCACCCACCCACCCATCGTCTTTTTGAATTTACAACTGTTCGGATTAAATAGCATCTATCGTGAGATTCGATGATTCGACACGTTTTCACAAAGCTATGTTTATATCTTCTTCTCTCTCTCTCTCTCTCTCTCTTACTTTATCACACTCTTTCATTGTTAACGATACTAAACGACTGTAAGGATCCTCTTCCTGTTCATCCTCTTCTTGATTTTATTCCTAACTTCCGATCGAATTGAAATTTCAAGGAATGTGTTTTTAAAGTGTGAGAGTGAGAGAGAGAGAGAGAGAGAATAAATTCCTCAAACAGTATTCCGCGTTCTTCTTAAAATGGATTCTAGCAATCTCGTTTGTCCTTCGTGTCCGCGCCTCTAGCAATAAAAAACTTCGAAGAAGAAGACGACGGCGTTTATGCGAAGACTTATTTCCTAACGACCGACGCCTCTTCTTCTTCTTCTAACGATCGTTATGCAATTTCATGTTTTTCTCTCTCTCTCTCATCTCTCTCTCTCTCTCTTTTTATTTATTTCTAACGTCATCACCGTAGAATCTTGAAACTGTCAACTCGAAACTGTTTTTTTTTTTCGATATTCTTCTCAAATTCACAACGGTGTGATTAAAAAAATCGAATTTTTTATTATTATTATTATTATTTCTTTTATTTCAATTTTATAATTTCTTTTATTTATTTATTTATTTATTTGAAATAAAAAATAAAAAGAAGAATTATTTTCATCGTAACATGTCTACAAATATAATTTTCTGTTTGAAATCATGTGTTACGACTAACGAGAAGTGAGTGACTATTATTATTATTATTATTATTATTATTATTATTATTATTTGAAATATTATTCGGTAGGTATTTACGTATATATACACACACAATCGTTGAAATAATTAATTGGTCGACGGATGTCGGCAGAGTAATTGGCCGTCACGCGCACCGCACCACCGTTAATTACAAGATCGTCCGAATCGTATGTTTTGTTCATGCCAGTGGGATTTTCTATTTAAACATTGGTATTCGTACGAAGAAAGTCCGAGTTATCGGATCCGTTCGCGCATATCTACGTTAATAAACGTACGTACCTATTACCATCGAGGATTATTTTCATATCAATCTATGTGTATATTATTGGATAGAACGATAATAGTATAACACGTAAAGATCGATAACCCATATCATCATTACCCATATATATATATATATATATATATATATATATATATATATATATATATATATATATATATTCTAACTACAACCTATGTCAATTGGTATTTAAACTATATTAATTGTATACATACAAAATTCAATTGATATGAATGATATGAATCAAAACGTGCCTAAACAAAAGTACATTCAAATTTAACTGAACGTTAACTTTTACGTACAAGGTGTAATATTTAAAATTCATTCATTTCTAATATAACATTTATACAAATTGTAATTAATAATCGTACAGATTTTTAAAAATGTTTTTATTTAAACTCTTAGAATGCACACAATTAACGCATTATACGTGTTTCTTAATATTAATGTAAAATTAATATAATAATAAATTATAAATTAATTATAAATAATAATAATATAATATATTATATTATAATTAATTATTAATTAATTATTCCATTGATACAAAATATTTTAGTTAAAAGTATTCACCACTAAAAGGGTTAAATAATTCACTCTTTTATATATACGTACAGTCACATGTATATGTGTGTATGTTTTTAGTGTTCGATAAACGTCTTAGAAACCCTATGTACATATACAAATATCGATACACACACTCGAGTTCTTACACACATACTCTTTCAGATATATTCGATTTGATACGACGAGTTTTTGATGGATATTTTTATTCGACACCTCTTTCTCACCTCACCTCATCTCACCTCACCTCATCTTCGTCAAGTTATTACTACTCGTAAAAGGAAGAGAAGGAAAGGGTCGAGTCATAGTGTGGAAAATAAAGATGGATAGAAAGGAAAGGCTAAGAGAGACACGGATACCATTTAGGAATTCAATGGTTACGTGGAACATGTAAAGTTGTTGATAGAGTAGAACTTTCCTATACTTATACACATAAACACGTACATATACAGAAAGAGAGAGAGAGAGAGAGACATAGTCAGCACGCGTGTAATATTTCAACTGTATATATTTATACATACACATATGTAGTATCAGAAGGACCAACACACGTAGACCAATGCCTGATGAATGACTTTGCAATTATATTCCTCATTCTCTCTCTTCTCCCACTTCTCATCATCTTGTGAGAATGTGTACAGGTAGCTATACCTATCTTGTACACACTTACATATATACCTATCATTACTAGAAAGTAGAACTTTATATACTCTAACTGCGCCCAGGTGCGAAGGCAAATAACCGACTGGCTAATTTCTGTCGCGAGCCGTCGTTGTTTGCTAATTATCCTTGCATTGTCATTCAACGCATGTGCCATCATCATCATCATCATCATCATCACTTTTTGTATGTGTGTCATTTTTTTTTCTTTTTTTTGTTATTCTTTATTTTTTTTTCTTTTTTCTTTGACAAGAATTCACGTAACAAGTTCGTTTTACTCGTCTTCTTGACACGTTCCCCTTCCCCTCTTCCCCTATCCTATTACGAGACATTGGTGAATTATTTTTTTTGTTTTTTTTCAAAAAAATCTTTCGACACGAACGTTGATTTTTTCTTTTTTTGGATTATTAGATTCTATTTGTAGATTGTTTTAATCATTTTTTTTTTTTTTTTTATTATTGACACGCCTTTTAATTACATTCGAATTGGTGCGTGTCAAAGGATGATTCATACGTTCGATACCATTGTAAAGAATATTATTCTTCCTCCTCCTCCTCCTTCTCCTCACCTTCAAACCTCCTACCAATCTTTTCTTTTCATTCTTTTTATATACTTATTTACAATTGAACGCCAAAAAAAAATAAGATATATATTGATTCAAGTCACTTAGATGATAAAACTCTTGGCCAGTTGTCGAATCGAAAATCGAAAAAGATTCTTATCTTAATTATTTATCGTTGCACGTTTTGATTAATTAACATAATACCAATTGCCATTATCGCGATTCCCTGCAACCGTGTACGAAGCAACACGGAATGACAAATTGCGGTTTCTTTCAGTCACGTGCCCATATAAAGTAATACAAATTCAAATTCGAAAAAAGGTAAGCTTGCAAAAGGAAACTTTTAAAAACTAGAACGGAACCACAGATGCCACGAATTTCTACATTTTTTATTATTTTTATTATTTTTATTATTATCTGTGACGTGTGCTTCGTCGTTTATGGTATTTTATTTTCAAGAAAAAATTACATAATTTATAAATAATTTAAATGTAACTTAACCACACACGTAACTACGACGACGAGATGAATGCGTGGGTTAAACCCTTTGGTTACAAAGTTGTCTGTCTCATTAATTGCAATAATTGCGATTCCAACAAAGTAGTTTTTAACAAAAATTTTCTACAATTTTTTTTTTTTTCTATCCCACCACTACTTCTTTTTTTATATATATATATATGTAGTAGTTGTAATAAGTAGTAACAACCGCTTTTAATATAAAATTATTCGAAATTACCCGACTAGAAAGCAATTAACGTCATATGACAAATTGCATCGAGTGTTAACCTACATACAATTTGTTTCATTTCTTTTTCCTTCTTTTTTTTTCTTTTTTCCTTTTTTTTTTTTCTACCATCGTTCTAATTAAAGTGAAAAAAAAAGAAGAAAAAAAAGAAAAAAACAATGTAAAAAAGTTAGTAATGGTAATGGTAATGGTAATGTCATTTAGGAATGAGAAAAGTAACGTTTGAAATTTTTATATAAATAAACAAAACAAAAAGAAAAAATAAATAAATTATGTAGGTAGCACTTAAATTTAGAAATTGAAACGAGTACGCTACGTCATTTTTCATATCGTCGTTAAAACACATTAGAAATATATTATGCACATTAACATTTTTACAGATGACATTTTGTTGTCAGATTAAAACAATTTTTACGATTAATCAACAAATTAATATCTAATGATAAATTTATGAGAAAATAACGAAAAGTTATTAAAGAAATATTCATTTTGTTTTGTTTTTTTTTTCTCTTACTGACATTGAGTATATCGAGCTACATTTCTCTCTCTTTCTCTTTTTTCTTTTTATATATATATATATATATACACAATGATATTCACGGACGATTAGATACGTCGTTAACGACAAATGGTCCCCCATATATACACACAAAACACAAGACGTGCCGCAATTCGTTGAAAAATTAAGTCATCACGTACGCGTTCGCGTGAATACAAACGCACACCTTTCTTCTTCTTCTTCTTCTTCTTCTTCTTTTACTTCTTAATACTTTTTCGCAAATATCGGCATCTATATATAGAGAAAAGAAACGTCTGTGCCGTTGTTATTAATCGTTCGATTAAAAAAAAAAAAAACGACGTTTACCGTTCTGTAAAAGTTGGAATTTTACCATTAGTCAAAATAAACGTAAACCCTCGAATAATGATTCAGAATTGTTCATTCCCCCCTCAGCCACCCACCCCTCCCCCTTTTGATTATACAATAATTACAATATCGATAACATTTCACTTGGCATTGATAAATATTGTATATATTACGTATTTATAATAAATAAATGCTATTTATACTATATATCGCTATATATATTTATATAGCTATATATATATATATATATAATATATGCTATATATTATTAATAATAAATGCTCTCTCTATTTATGCTATATATTATTATTAATAAATGCTATTTATGCTATACATTGCTATATATATTTATATAGTTAATATTTGCTATATATTATTAATAAATAAATGCTATTTATATTGATAAATATTATATTATATATATATTACGTATTTATAATAAATAAGTGCTATTTATGCTATATATTGCTATATATATTTATATAGTTAATATAAGCTATGTATTATTAATAAATAAATGCTATTTATTAATAATATATTACTACATATATTTATATAGCTAATATATTATGCTATATACTATTAATAAATAAATGCTATTTATATTGATAAATATTATATTATATATATATTACATATTTAAAATAAATAAATACTATTTATGCTACATATTGCTATCTATATATTTATATAGCTATATAATATATGCTGTATATTATTATTAATAATAAATGCTATATATATATATATAAAAAAAATGCAATACAGGTAAAAATGAAGAATAAAAAATGTGAGAAGTGAACAGTGCAACTGCGTTAGAAGAAAATGAAATAAAAAAAATAAAAAAATAAAAAGAAGTAAAGAGTGTTGACTATCGTTGTAGAGGGTTCTTCTACTTCTCTCTCTCTCTCTCTCTCTCTCTCTGTTTCTCTCCTGAAATTCGATAAAGCCGAATGGTCGTGTCGCAAAACGAGGGCTCACCTAATTACTCGATTAATGCGTCACTGCTTGTCGCGGATGCACATATTGCACGCTCTCTCGTTACTAATTACTAATTACTCGTCAGAAAACGTTCGTTCGTTCGTTCGCTCGTTCGTTCGAGTGCACGCGTGCGCGACCCAACGAGTAGGTGTACGCATTATCTCTCTCTCTCTCTCTCTTACTCTCTCTCTTACTCTCTTTATCATATTTTTTCTCTCCCATGTACTTGCTTGATGTAAATAGCTGAGAGAATGAGAGAATGAGAGAGAGAGAGGTCTGGTGAAATAAAAAGGCTCGACACCCAGGTCGAAACAGCGTACTCTCTCAGCCTCAAATGCATTTCGATTCTCTCTCTTTCTCTTTCTCTTTCTCTTTCTTTCTAATAGAAAGAGAGAAGAAAGGAAATGAGAGAGAGAGAAAGAGAGAGAAAGAGAGTGGGTTGGAAAAAGGTTGTGTAGTTGCACAAAGGTACTAGAACGGTGACAGTAAAGAAGAAGCAGCGTAGGTGACTCTACACGCTTGGTTACTAATTTTTTTTTCTTTTTTTTTATTTATTTTCTTTTCCCCTTCTTTTTTTCTGATTATTTTATGGTAATGAAGTTAATTAAAAAAAAAAAAAAAAAAAAAAAAATAGCAAGTAGAAAGATTCAAGTGTTTTTAACGCGTGCGTAAATGAAAAAAAAAAAGAAATAAAGGGAGAGAGAGAGAGAGAGAGAGAGGGAAAACGTGTATGTTCTCTCAGGTACGAATCATGTGTAACCCACGTGTGCACTTTTGAGTTTTATATATGTGTAAATGTGTTACCTTTCTTTGTCCATTTCGACAGAATTCTTCTCTCTTGAAAATTAATTTGTTCCGCTTGATTTATTTCTTACTTTCTTTGGAATAGGCATATGTTAATAGTAAATTCTGTAAAAAAAAATAAAACAAATTAAAAGAAATTAAAAATGAGTAGGTAATCTTGTCAAATTGAATGTAATAGTAATAGTAGAAGTTTGTATCTTAGAATTTTATTAAAAAAAAGAAAAAATAAATTCTACTAATAATAAATTATATGATTCGAAATTAAAATATAATAAATTATAAAATTATAAATTTGACTAATAATAAATTACAAGATTTGACATTAAAATATAATAAATTTTAAAATTATAAATTTGACTAATAATAAATTACAAGATTTGACATTAAAATATAATAAATCTTAAAATTATAAATTTGACTAATAATAAATTATATACATATATATATAATACATTTTTTATATTATAATAATTAATTTTTATAAATTTATAATATAAAAAAAAATATATATATATATAGCAGTAGTAGACATAGAAATCTTTGCTTTTTCTCTCTTTTCTTTTTTTTTTTTACAAATAAAATGAAAGATATACACCTAGTTAGATACACTCCACACACACACACATACATACACACACCACACAACACATTAAAATAGAACAAAGTAAAGTTGAGTTGAAATAGAAGGGATCGAGAGGATGAGATAGCGAGGAAAAGAAAGATAGAAGAAAAGGGAGGTAAAACGGAGAGACAGAACTTAAGGGATGAAGGGGGACGAAGAAAATGAACAAAACGGAAGGAAGGAAGGAAGGAAGGAAGAAAGGGAAGAATCGAGTCGTAGGGAAACAAAGCGCGAAAGGTAAAAAGGGTTGTAAATAGGAAAAAGGAAAGAACAGGGCTAGGGGGTGAGGTGGGGTGAGGTATAATACCTGGTAGTAGAAAAGATGAAGGAGAAGGAGGAAGAGGAGGAGGAGAAGGAGGAGGAGGAGGAGGAGGAAGGGAAGGAAAGGTGTAAGGGGGTAGGTGCGAATCACGCTTCCGCGGATCCTCTCTTTCTTTCTCTCATTCTCACTCACTTACACTCACTCATACCACGAGGGTGCGCTTAATTGCGAGTTTAAGTAATTAGTAAACGAAAAAAGGGGGACGAGTGAGTACACACGCGTGTGCGTGCACCCCACCACCCCCCACACACACAAACACACGTTGAGAAGAGGAGGACGAACTCCGTTTCTTCTGGACGAAACGAACGAGTTGTCAGATGAGGGCAACTTGTTTTTTTTTTTTAAATTGCTTGAAAGAATTTTGCAAACTGAGAAACAATATATATATATTAGAATTTCTAAAATAACAAATTGAAAATAAAATATATCTAATATATTTTTATTTGAAATTCTTAAAATAAAAATTAAAAAATAAAAAATGTATGATATTTTTCTATACAATTTTTAAAATAAAAACTATATATATATATATATAATATTTTTATTATATACAATTGTTAAATCTTAACTCTCCCTTTTTCTTCATCTTCTTCTTTTTCTTTTCTAATCTTCCTTTGTATGTATAAACGTGAAACGTGTGATACGTCGACACCGTTCCAATGCGCGTGTCTTTCTCTCGCGCTTAATTAACGTGCATTCGCACGCACTCTGTTAAACGTTAACGTGCTGCTCACCCTTCCTTCTTCTCCCTTTTCTTTTTTTTTTTTTTTTTGTTTTCTTACTGAAGATAACGCTGACGGCGGGGGCATTACGATGGCGATGATCTCTCAAAATAGTAGTGGTAGTAATAGTAATAGTACTCAACTAAAAGGAGTGTGTAATATATATGGTGTTCTCTCTTTCACACTGGTGAGAGATCGTAGTTTCTGATATGACCAAGAATCGTAAATGCAACGACACGCTTCGATATACGGCAAAGAATACGATAATGGTCCGTTTCTTTTCTCCTACCTTCTTTTTCTCTTTCTAATATTATTAATTTTTTTTTTTTTTTTTAAAGACGAAAATATTCATCGATAATAATTTGCCTCCTCTTGTTATTGATTTAAAAAAAAAAAAAAAAGGAAAAATAATAAAATAAAATAAGAAGAAGAAGAAAAATTATCAGAGATTAAGTAAGAAAACGTTGATTAAATCATTTTGGTTTGATTTAAATATTATAAATCTTGTTGAAACATCTGTTAATTATTAACACGTTAATAACGCTCATTTTTTAATTAATGATCGATGCGACAAGGACAACTTTCATATTTCTTATTTTACTTATCAATTGCATATATGCACTAACTAGTATTAATAAATATTAATTTTTAACATTTATATTAATATAATACTAATATTACTAAACAATAGAGAATAATAATAAATAAAATTAAATTAATATAAATTTATATTATATAATATAATATATTTATATTTATATAATATATTTAAATATAAATTATAATATATTATTATTAATATTAATATTCAATATAAATTATTATAAATATAATTTATATATAAATTATACTTTACTGTACATTATACCATTATATAATTATATTACTATATATTATACTTTACTATAAATAAAACTTATTATATATATATATTAATATTAATAATATTTATTTATATATTTTAATTATTAATTTATAATAAATACGATTTAACAAATATATATATATATAGGGTGCCCCGGCCACGCGTTGCTGTGGCTTTTTTTGAGGTGAAAACTTTTTCAAAATCAGATCGATTTAAAAATCGTTAAATGAAAGAACGTAAAACTGATAAAAAAAAGATAATTTATTAATTAATAAAATTCATTATATAATTTTTTATTCTATATATTAATTACTAAATAAAAGTCTATATATAAAAATCAGTGTCACAATTTATTTGTCTATTAATAATTCTGAAACTGCTTATCTTATCTTATTGAAATTTGTTTTATTACATTCGTTTTTTTCCAACTTAGCACCTAGCATAATTTCAAAACACCAAACATCCATTTCTTTAATTCATTGTATTTAATAACATCAATTAATCTATTATATATTTACATATCGCAATAATATGATAATCACTAATCATAATAACACTAAAAGAAACATTATAAATCTGTAAGTTTTATGGATTGTACGATGTTTTTCCGTTCGTATTTTAGCACGAAAGTCATAGCTTCCTTTTTATATTCTTGCATGTAACGTGGACTGCCTATGTACGATTATGGTAGAATGACTGAATTACCAATTTCTGCGGTTTCGGCGTTGTTTACAATAGTCCCACGCAAGTGATTGTATTCTTCCGCACGCAGTTTCTGTTGATTAAATCGTAAGTATCATAGTCATTCGCTCCCTATCTTCACGTACATGTCTACTATGAATTGTTGGCAAAGTTCACGAAATCGTAGAATGATTTTGTCCTGACCGCGTCTAATCATCAACCGATACGCATAGTAATCCTTCGAGCAAAACATACATAAATAGAATTAATGAAATTATTTAATGATGAAAAATGTTAAAAGTATAATTAGGGCCAGGATTTTTGCCGCAGTTTTGAAATGATTAGTTTTAATTTATGAAATTATAACAAAAATATAAGTTTTATGGAAAAATTTTTCAAACAAAAGTAAAAAATTAAATTTTATGAAAACATTGTCTCTTATAATTTTTTCATACAACCAATATTTCCATTGACATTTCAAAATAAAGATTCATAATGATTGATTTTTTGGAAACTATGAAAATCTTAATTGTTCAATTACATTTTTTTAATAAAATTAAATTAAAATTACATTTTTATAAGATCAACAACATAAATAAAAAAAAGTATACTTACAACACAAAATCCGTTGTTATTGGAAGCTCGTGTCACGTAATCACTTGATTAACTAATCGTGCAAAATACACTCAAAATTGATAATTTAATAAAATTAAATTAAAATTACATTTTTTATAAGATCAACAACATAAATAAAAAAAAGTATACTTACAACACAAAATCCGTTGTTATTGGAAGCTCGTGTCACGTGTTGAGTACTTTTGAGGTTATAAAATCACTTGATTAACTAATCGTGCAAAATACACTCAAAATTGATAATTTAATTATTATTGATAAAATAGGAATGATTAAAAGTTAATATAAGAGTTACACTGAGATAGCAAAATAATAATTGTCAACGTTACTACTACACTTGATGCATAAACAATAATGATGGCCGACAACTGTGTAGGGAGTAAAAAATAAAGGAAACCGGCTTCGTTCTCATCCCTACTCCGTGCTGTTTACTGGGTCAGAAGTGACACCTATAAACATCTGGCGGGGATAATAATAACTAAATAAATGACGATTGATCAGTTATCGACCGGAGAGGAAAAATGATTAAATTACTAAAATAGCTATTAAAAAATAAGGGTTGATCGTAGAAGGGTGAAAATTAAGGATTGTATGTATTTTTGTATGCTGTATCATAAAAAAATAGAAATTACAAATTTTGTCTGAAAAATGAAAAAAAAAGTTTAGGGGTGGACTACCCCTAACATTTAGGGGGATGAAAAATAGATGTTGGCCGATTCTCATAGATACCGGATAAGCACAAAAAATTTCATCAAAATCGGTCAAGCCGTTTCGGAGGAGTATGGGAACGAAAACTGTGACACGAGATTTTTATATATATATAGATATATAATAATCATTTTTTTAAGATAGCAACGAGAATGGGGTTTTTCTTCCACTACAATCACAAAAATGATTCAAATAAATTACAAAAAAACATGAGAAATAAAACAAATACAATTAAAAATAATGCAATATAATATTATAAAATATATACTCTTTTGTTAATGTATTAATTGAACACCATTTTCTTTCATCATCGACCTAACAAATCAGCAAACGACGCGTGGTGCATCGAAATCAACGATGCAAGAAACGTGTGACGGTTTTTGGCGCAGGCGCGTTCAAGATCAACGATTAAGGACCACCGTGTATATAAACTCGAATGCTCGCTCACGCATGCGCTTCCAACTACTTGGTCCAATCCGGATTCGCGAGAAAAAGAGAGGAGAGAGAGTAGAAGAGTAGAAGAGAGAAAGGGCCAGAGGGATGAAAGAAAAATGGCTTTCGTTCATCGAATAGTCGTCGTCGTCGTCGTCGTCATCCTCGTCGTCGTCGTTTATCGAATTTTATTCTTTTTCATATTTTCTTTTTTTTTTTTTTTGAACATTTGAAACTACCGTTTTGTAATTTAACCCTTTTTTCAAATTCTCATTTATAACCAACCCTTTAAAAGAACCTTTTATTGTTAAACACATGTCTTCTTGTCAACTTTTGAAAACTTAATAAGAACGATATTCTCTCTTACTCACAGAAAAAGACAAAAGATATACACACATATACACACGCATATATATATATATATATACATATTTTTAAGACTGTTCACTGTTCGCGATAATCTTTTCCTTATTTTTTTTTTTTTTTTACCCCTTACAAATTCGTACCTCGAGGGCATAAGAAAAAAAAAGACAAAATGTCCTTTGGAACGAACGACAAAATGTCTTCTTATCGATAACTCATCGAAACTAAAAATTCTCTTTCCACGTGGTAGAGATCCTACTCGATAAAAATCCAACCTAATCGAATTTCGATCTGTCGCGTGTTCAACACACACACACACAAAAGAAATGAAACAAATGTCAACCCTTTCCTTACTTCTCGATAGGAATCACTC
Source organism: Polistes dominula (assembly GCF_049000335.1). Classification (NCBI taxonomy): domain Eukaryota; kingdom Metazoa; phylum Arthropoda; class Insecta; order Hymenoptera; family Vespidae; genus Polistes; species Polistes dominula. The sequence goes on from NW_028301046.1 coordinate 1,130,728, forward strand.
GCAATTACAAGTAATAATAATAATAATCATCATCATCATAATCATCATCATCACACTTGCTTTTCTTTTTATCCAATTGATACGAATGGGGGGGGGAAGACATGGGGTAGGGAGGCAGGGGTGGGGCGGCAGGGATGGGGGGAGGAAACGGAAAAGATTCCTCTTTTTCTTCCGCTTCCTCTTCCTTCTTATTCGTCTTCCTCTTCTTCCTCCTCTTCTTCCTCTTCTTCCTTGTTAGGCCAAACAGGTGTAAAGAAAAAAAGAATAATAAAAGAGAAGTCGAATCTTCAGCTATCTCATTGTCCCGTGCCGACACAAAGAATGCCGCGAGATCAAAAGACAGTCAAAGTTATCGCCAGCGGCTTTACAAACCGCAATATTAGCCTGGCACCACACACCGACTTGCTTCCGTAGCTACTGTTGCTGCTGGATGCTAACAAACCTTTTCGTATCGTAGTTCCCTTTTACCAGTAGTCTACTACTACTACACACATATATATATATATGTATGTATGTATATGTATATCTCTTTTTAACAGTTACACAAAGAGACTACCGGCCTTACGCAAAAGAATTATTCGTGTCGATTGTGAAAAAAGAAAAAAGAAGAAGAAAAATATGCCGAAATCTTTACGGTCGTTTTCTTCAAACGCGCACCGCACTGCACCGACTAAATAGAAAACCAAAGTGCGGGAAGCCCTTTGACATCAAAACTCAGAAAGAAAGAGAGAAAGAAAGAGAGAAAGAGAGAGAGAGGGACAAATGATCGGGACGCTTTAAAGAAACAAATCTTTCGCATCATTCTTTTGTTTCTTTTTCTTTATCTTTATCTTTTTCATCTTTGATTTTATTTATTTAGTTAACAATTACTTCTTTGAAACAACATCAATCATCGATAACAAGGCATGGATTGATATCGCGTATTACATTTATCAGAACAAATATTGCCGACATATAGAAAATATATTCCTTGTGAAATTCGTTTAAAGTTATTATTGTTGATAATTATTATTATTATTATTAACTGGCATTAACCCTTTTGCTACAGCAGTCCATTCCGCGGTAGTAGCGTTTGAGATTACATCTATTTATGTATATTGTTTACGTTTTGGTCAACTTCCCAACAAGGGAAGTGACAATCTGTTTCGTCATATTATATGGAAAAACATAAAAATGAGTATATATTGTGGGTATTATTTAGAAATTGACATATTATAGTCGGCACCCGTACACACAGTACCGTCTCGCGGACACCGACTATAGTCGGCACCTGTACACACAGCACCGTCTCGCGGACACCGATTATAATCGGCACCCGTAGCAAAAGGGTTAAGAATTCGAAAGTTCATTGCCGCAAATACCAAATCTCGCTATTGTTCCCCCATCCCTGAGCGCGATTTTTCCATTCGCGGTCTTCGTAGCCCACTTCTTTAAGATCCCGATACAATATTGTCCTCCCATCTACGTCTCGGATCTACCTAGTGGTCTTTTTCGATCCTAACCCCATGCGCGCCACTTAACCAGCCCATTTCAATCGGCGTCATTTTATGACGTTGATATGGATATTAAAATCTTCCGACGTTTGGTTACCTAACCTCACTTTACCGCTAAGTTTATTTTAAACAAAGTTAAACAAGGTTGACCAATTTTCTCGATATCCCCTTGTCGTATTAGAATTTCGAGCATTTTTTTGTTCTCGTTTTATCGAGATGTTAATATTATTTATAAAAAGTCTTTTATTTAAACAAACAACAATAATCAAATTTATTCGTAAATATTCGTAATAATTTATCACGGTGTAAACATAAATAAATAATCTCATAAGAAGAGATCGTTGCAAATAATCTCAATCAAAATTTTACGAATAAATGTTAAACGTTCTCCCCATTCCTTGAAACCAACTCTACCACCCACCTACTCACCCACTCCGAAAAAGAAATGATTTCGATGGTGAAAAGGTATAAACTCCGAATAGAAGGATCACAAGTATTTCCGAGTCGTAGGCGCGAATAATGTGAAGAGGCAGACACGGTCCCAAGTTTTCGACCACAAATCATCCTCGAAGGAATCTAATTTACGAGCAACCAAGCACGGCTTAGGATAGAAGTGAGGAACCTGGTGGTAAACGTATTAGTATTAGTCTCTTATGCATAATATATCCAATACTAAATTCTATCTACGTGCGTATAGAAAGAGAGAGAGAAAGAGAGAGAGAGAGAGAGAAAAGTGGACCCCATAGGTTCACCTTAAATGTGGGAAGTTGAAAAATGCGAATGCCCATTAAAAGATTCGTGTCTGGCAAGATTCGGTGTGCCCAAGCAACAGCACTGGTGACGTCCTTCGCCATGAGTGAGAAGAAGAGAAGAAGAGAAGGGTGAAGGGTGAAGGAAGGAGAAGGGGGGAGGGAGGGAGGGTTCGGTCATCCTCGATTTCTCTCTCATCGTCGATTTACTGGTTACCGGTTTCACTAAAATCCAAAGCTGAAGAGCCACGAGGCTCACCCGCGATTAGCCGGCACCTTTGTCACGGATATCCAGACTCGGATTTCACAAATGATTCACCGATTATCGTTAGACTCGCTTTTAATCAACATCTCGTTCGTTTAAAGAATTAAATAGATATATAATAGATTTATTTACGTGAATACACTGATATCACTCGTTATTATAATTACGATATGATTTGTTTGTATTCTTAGTAAACTTTCTTTTATTATTTTTCTTTTCTCATGATATCCTTTATCGATTAAATTATTCAAAATTAGAATGAAATGCATATGTGAATATTTTGTCGACAAATTTTTCAGCTTATATTACATAAGTAAATAGAAAAATAATAAGAAAGAATACCGTTGAATCGTTAAAAATCATACGTGTTGTTATAACTGTAAAAACAAAAGGAATATTCGATTCTCATCAGCTGTTTTTTTTGTTTTTTTTTTCACTGTTATTTAAATGTTATGAAGTATCATCAGATGCAATATGCATTGAAGTAACGATTGAAATTGAAAAGTACATTTTGTTTAAATATGACATAATAAACAATTACAATTTAATATTTTATTAAACGAAAAACTAAATCAAAGACATTAGTAAAAGAATATATATATATAAAAATATTCGATATACCTTGAATAATTATTAATTAATCGATAGAAGTGTGTAGTGTTGTTTAAAACTACGGAATATATGTTCGGTGTACCGTACTCTTCGAAATCCGTGGCTAAACTAACACGGTGTCCTATGTAAAGGTTCTTTTATTCAATGTTGTTTATATTGTCCTCTTTACATACACACACAGTGGTATGTATGAATACCCGAAGTAAACCAAAGTAAATTTAATATATATATATGTATGTATGTATGTATATATGAATTTGACCGATTACCTCTCTCACCGACTTATTGAAACTTTGAACAAATAGTTGATCATTTTGAATCTTATTTAATGATAGAAAAGACTAATTATTTCTTTCTTAAAGCAAGATCGTAGATCATAGATAATGATAAGAACACTATTACACTTACTCGGATAGATGAAAAACGTTTTCGTTCTGGCGCGTGAACGCGAGAACTTACTCACGCGTGACCCAACGTGACGACGACAGGTGAGGAACAAGAAGAAGAATAAGAAGAAGAAAAAGAAGAAAGATCTCTTCTCTACATTCTCAAGTATCTTATCCTAAGTTTTTGCATTCCTATTTGGTGCACGCGTGCACTCGCGTGCACTAACTATTTAGTAAGAGTAACAATCCTAACGTTGCTTGTATATCTGACACCACGTAACCATATCTTTGCGTGTCCCTCCACGTATCCGATTCGTCGTACATGTTATCTTTTAACACGCGCCGTTGCTTGGGCCCAACATTACCTCTCTCTCTCTCTCTCTCTCTCTCTCTCTCTCTCTTTTTCTTTCTCTTTTTAACTAACGATGGATGGGATGATCTTTTATGTTACCAATGCGGGTAGCAATTTCTTCTTATTCTGACGAGTTTCTTTTCTATTTACGAAACAAGATCAATACGCGTTAACAAAAGTTAAACGGGTATTTTTTCTTTTTTTATTTTAATTATTTTATTATATACTTTTGTTCATTTTATATTTAATACGATTTTTTATGCTCTAATTAATAGTGTAAACAACTTCATTATATCTATCTATCTATTTATCTATCTTTCGTTTGATTAGTCAAAACAATTTTATATATTATACACTTTTAGAAAATTTATTTTATATATATATATATATATATAGTAATTATATTATTTATATTATAAATATATAAATTATATATATATAATATAAAATATAACAAGTAATTTATATATACATATATACATACATACATATATACGTATGATATAATTAACAGAATTCTAACGTTGATATTTTTTCCTATTACATGAAATATTAATATTTATAAGAAAAATGTTGAAATTGTTTTGATGTACACATTGTGTGTCCTTGTTTTCAAAGACGTGATCTTATATCATCGCGTGCAGAAGTTCGCGATCAGTCAGTAACAGCAACACGTCGCGCCAGTTTCACGGACCGTCTACGTCCGTCCGTCCATCCATCCATCCGATCGGGGCCGGTGTTTTTTTTTTTTTCTTTTCTTTTTTCTTTTTTTTTACCTTCGCCGAACGATTTTCACCATTTCGTAGGACGCGAAACACGTGTAATATTATATCGATTGGTCGATCTCGATGACGAGAGATAGCAGCGACTGACTGGCTGCTATGTCGTGTCTGTCGATACCCAAGGAGATAAATACCGACGTCGAAGGAGAATCATTGGTGCAGAACGAAATTAATCGTACGTGTGCTTTATTAGAATTTAATAAACGTCTATTTTTTTTTCTTTTTTATTATTATTCTTTCAATCCAAAATGAATAATTACGCGATTATGTTTTTATTTTTACTTTTTTTTTTATTTTCATTTAAGTACCTGCATAATGAATATCTTATCTAATGTATACGTTAAAATAATAAATAGGAACATTGATATACACGAGGATAAAACAAACGTATAAAGGTTCAAGTAGTATTTTTGTTTTCTGTTCAAAAAAAAAAAAAAAACAGAAAAAGAGAAAGAGAGAAATTCATCGTAGACTTTGCTTTAGATCTCATGAAATATTCCGTCCGTAATTCTCGTTCCTCTTCCTGACCAGCAGCAACCTTTCTCTCTCTTTCTCTCTCTCTCTTTCTACGGTGGGCCGATATTATTTTTGAAAATCTCGCGCAAACGACAGCATTCCTGGGTGGGGCAGTCCTGGCATTAAATCATCCTGGCACAGCAGCAGCAGCACCACCACCACCACCACCACCATCAGCAGCAGCAGCAGCAGCAGCAAGCATTGCTCGTTGCTGCCGTGTAGCTGCTGCTGGTGCTGCTGCTGTTGCTCTGGCTAAAAGAGAAAAAAAAAGAGAAAGAGAAAGAGAAAGAGACGAAGAACGGTGTCTCGCCTCTCTCCGCTAGTCGCCACCATTGCCATAACCAACCTCACACCGTAACTTCCCCATGACACACGGTTTATTGCGAGTGTACTCCACCGTCGCTAATAAATTCCTTTTTGGGCAGCGACCTATTTGAACGAGGTATCTCTTTCTTTCTCTCTTATTGTCGTACAGCCTCGACTTTTTTAATTTACGATAGGCGCGACTACTCACTGCATCACGTTCGTTTAACTCACTTCGATACGAAGCGACGACGAGAGACCGACGACGACGCTTCATCGATTTGACGTTGAAAAATAAATTTACATTGACTTCTTGTTTGATCCTAAAGGAATTTGTTTTCTTTTACTTACAAAAAATTAATAATTTATATTAAATAGAATTTCAATGCACGATATCTTGTTATCAGAAAAATTCCAATTGTTTGAATAATAATAATAATAATAATATAGTATTTTTTTTTTTGAGTTATTACTGTATTAACTAAGTAAGTACTTATACACGTGGAATCAAAAATTCGTGAAACACGAAGGTAAACGTAAAGAACGAGCTAAATACACTCTTTGCAATTTTGTTGGAAAGAACTTCGAGTGGCAAACGAACGTACGAACGAACGAACGTACGAATCAACGAACGAACAAGTTCGATCTCTCTACAGGGGTCGGCTGACTCTCTTCTCGTTTCTCGTTCATGGACAAGCTGACAAACCGTTGGTTCGGTCCACCAACGAGAGCAAACACTTGGACTTCTCCGGTAGCCTCTCACTCAGGGCCCTCTTGGAATCATGCTTCCTCGGCACTGATCGAACACTCGCGAGTTTCAGGAGGGAAGGACAAACACTTCTACTCTCTTCTCGGATGAAGCCGATGTCTTACGCACTTTTAACTGTGAGGGAGAAGTACGGGATGGTTGGTACACATTGGGAACACGTTTGCTATTAACGAAACGGCTTTCTTCATTCTAACGTTCACAGAAAGTCCCATGGTTATATGCGAGAAACACGTGGCATAGTCCACGTCCACTCCTCTCTCTCATCTGGCATACCCCTAATTAAGCGCGATACGTGCTTCGAGTGCTCTTCGCTACGTTTCCTACTCCTGTCCATAGATTTTATGTATATGTAAGAGCTCCTATATATACCTAACACACACATACACACATATATATATATATACTCTTTTACAATAAAGAGATGCATTGGTGTACCCAACGATTCGAGTTTCGTACCTCTACCGTCCAGCAAGAACACACGTGGCTGGCGATTACTCGAGTACCTTTCGAGGATACTCGAGAAGTAGACGTTCTCTCTTTCTCTTTCTCTTTCTCTTTCTCTTTCTCTTTCTCTTTCTCTTTCTCTCTCTCTCTCTCTCTTCTTCTGTATACCTCCAACGTGGACGTTTAAACGTGGATGACGGCGAATCGCCATTCCTGCGGTACGCGAGCTTTCCTCTAATTACTACGCTAGGGAACTTCGTCTCGAGAGAATTTCGTTGGATGGTTTGAAGTGAAATAGAGAAGATAGAAATAAAATGATTCACGATTGATCAATATTTTGTTATTGTATAATACTTTATAGTTGTATACGTGTAATAAATTATTTTCAAGAGGATCATTTATTCACACTACCATCATCAAAATCACATCTATTTATCATAATAGCTATAAATAATTTTTATAATGAACTATCCCATATATAAAAAAAAAAAAAAAAAGAAGAAAAAAAAATAAGTGTATGTTATTGAAAGAAGTATGAATAGAAAGCTTTCTCGACGATGTTTCATGGAATACACGTGCCTCGGATTTAAATTCACACTATTTTATGTTCAAATGGAAGGTGTGAAAATCGAATGGCCGATTTAATGCTTCCCACTCTTTGTCTCACTTTTTCGTATGTATGTATGTATATATGTATGTATGTGTATTCGTAGCAGTGGCACGTTCGTAAGTACGCCATCGTATTCTCTTGCAAAGTACAACAATGAGAGTGGAAAGACGCGAATCCGATTTCGTAGGAATCCCTCGTTCGCGTGTACGAGTCAAACGCGGGCCCAAAAAGGAATCCCGTTGTGGCTGTAAAACCCTTCTTCTCATATATATATGTATATGAATAATGCTACGTGATTGGCGTTAAATTAACCCCAACGTAATTTCACACGGGATCTCATGGAGACTTTGACCATCGCGGTACACGACCCATCTGAATTTAATGTGGTTTGTAGTAGACCTATTTATTGCTTTTGCTTTTGTAAGTATAATCAATATAACGCAAACGTATTATTACGTTTCTTCCGGTATAATTTGACTGAACATTATTATCGTATACATTTTCGATGTTTCGACGAAGACGACAACTACGTTCAAGTCATTTTTTCTCTCCCCCGATATCATCCAACGACATTTCGTGCGAAACTCGTTCCTTGAGATGATAACTCGTGAAGTGTGGTAGCGTGAGTGGTATAACTCATGACGAGTAAAAGATAAAAACAACTAAACTTAACAAAATATTATACCTCCTTATATACATACATTGAAATAATATTTTAAGTGTATACGACACGAGACGAGGTAATTCTTTTACAAATTGGTATAAGTCATTTTTTTGCAAAGGAAAACACTTCATCTCGATAACATCATTTAATTATATATATATATACACACTAGGGGTGCCCCGCCACGCGTTGCTGTGGCTCACAATCAGTCCGAAACACACGTCTTTAATCATGACTCTTTGTTAATAAACAAATAATATTGCGATTATAAATTGAGATATAAACAATCCTATCTTTCAAGTTGGATGTAACTGCACACAGTGTGCAAAATTTGATTAAAATCGGTTCAGTAGTTTAAGAGTCCATTGCGAACAAACAACGTGACGTGACGTAATTTATATATATTAAGACGATGTATATTTCAAATATAAATGATATTTGAAATCGTTCGAATCACCTGGTAATATTTCCGAAGAAATTTTTGATCAAAGAAAATCGCGTAATTCCGGGATATCGGTTACAGAGTTTCTTGAAGTTTAACACAACGTTAACTGTGTTGCTACGAATACCTGCTTGGGTGTACCTCTTTTGATCGTTTAGAAAACCCGTTTAGAGAGAACGACCGAAGGAAAGAGAATGAGAATGAGAAAGAGAAAGAGAATCGGGTCAAGTGCAGGACGATCAACCGTACGATTTATTACCTGCAACGGATCGTATCGTCTACGAACGGATTCTTAAGAGTCGTGCAGGAATTAATTGCTGGTAGCAACCCCTTACTGCTACGTACTTCAATGGTATACACAATTTTTACACACATGGATATGGATTATAAGTATATGCATGTATAAAGCTTACTTCGTATTTTCTCACTCGTACCGAGGAGGATGACGATGATGACGATGACGATGACTACGACAATGACAAGGTAAACAAGAAATATGAGTGTTTTGCGAACTCTAGCGAAGCTTTTTCTCGAGTGGCACACCGGATATTACGGATAATTAATTGGAAATGGTGCTTGTGTGACACTTGTTACTCGTACGGAATCGTTACGACGCAATAAGACGGAAATAAAGTTAACGCGTTTAATATTTCCTTTTCAGGTTTGTTTACTCTTTTCAAAGTAAATATGAAACTAATTTGAACAAATTCAGAAATGAAAAACATACGATGATATTTATATGTGTGTATACCTTATATATATTAGGATATTTGTAAACGTGTATTATAAGTAAGAGAAATGAGATAACGTTTGAACGAATGAATTTTCGAGATTTTCTTAGGAATTGATAAAAATAAAAACAAACTTTTCTTTTTCTTTTTCTTTTTCTTTTGTTGTTGTTGTTGTTGTTGTTTATCTTAATCTGAAATTATTACGGATATCATTTCTGTACTTTGCATCGAAGAACATCTCGAAAAATGGAGATCCTGTTCAAAGCAGGAGAGCAAAACGCTCGGTTAGCCTCCGGAAATCCTGAAGGTGGTTGGTGGTGGTGGTGGTGGTGTCGGCCTTGGTTGCAAGAGAGGAAAGAAACCAACCAAAGAGGTTCGACAAATTGCCGGGGGGGGGGGGGAAAGGGGAAAAGGAAGGAAAGAGTAGTAGTACTGCTGTGTGTTGTACTTCGGGTTCTCGCAGCTTGATAATCGTCCAAGAGGAGGACGTGTTCTCGAGAGTTTTCGACTGTACCCTTCCTTCCTTCCTTCCTTCCATTTTTTTTTTATCCTTTTTTTATTTCTACCACCGAAACGAACGTTTTCAGCATCACCTCCGGGCTAATGTTTTCTGTTTGCTTTTAATTTATGACGTTGCATAATTAGTTCGGTTGAAAGTGAAATACTTTTGTGACACGACTGGTTATTATTTGTTGAGTTGACTGAAACGTCGTTGGTCCTCTGAGAAAAAAGAAACTCTTGGAATTTGTAAATCAATTTTAAACTTCAAATATACATTTCCATAAAAAAAAAACATAAATAAATAAATAAATAATTATTTTTTTTTTATGATTAAAATGTAATTAATACGATACGTTGTAAGTACACGTAAATGTAGGCTTTTTACTTGCTGACACACATATTTTATTATTTTGTTGATTATTGATCAAATTTATGACACATGACAAGACGAATTTTGGGCAGTAGAGAAAAGAAAGAATGAGACAAAATGAGGGTGAGGGTAAAGGTAAAGATGTGCTGATATTTAAGAGGACGCGAAGACGCACATAATGTTCTTGCAATTTGATATCATAAGGTTCCAACGAAGGAAGATAGGAGACTGGCCTGGCCCTTAATGGATCGTCCATTATCTAACATCTAATATTTCTTCTACTCGAGAGATAAATTTTTGGATTACTCCAAGACGTTATCATACTGATCTTAACAGAAAGTTTTCTTTTCTAGTTCTTCTCTATCACTTTTGAAAATATTACTTTTATTCTCTGTATATCAAATCTATCAAATCTTTGATCAATTCGCGAAATTATAAATAATACAATATTGAAAGAATAAATTCATTTTTAATTAATATAATATGTTATTATTAAATTTATATATTAATATATATATATAATATTAATAATAATATAAATATAATATAAATAATATTATTAATATTATAATATTATATTTATAAATGTTATATTAAATTTTTTATAATAATATTATATATATATATATTTTTTTTTGTAATAACTAATTAACTAATTACTAAATATTTATTTTCTATTTTGTGTTTTTATTTTTATTTTTATTTTTATTTTTATTTTTATTTTTATTTTTATTTTAGAAAACTTTGAAATAAAACAAAAATTTTTAGAAGAAAAAACCAATTGTGTAATACTCGATATTTGTTAGGATTTTTTTATGTTCCCTTTACAAATACAAACTCAATGTAAATACTTACAATAAATATGAGATGTATAAACACACATGTGACGATGATGATGATGATGATGATGATGATGATGATGATGATGATGAGGATTGAAGAACAAAAATAGAAGGACATCCTAAGCTAGTGTCAATTTGTAGGGAAAACGAAGTAGCGACATTAGAGATGTTACGACAGGTCTCAAATTTCACGAGTAAATTTCGAAGGGTTTTTTCCACTTCCGTCTTCTATTCGTAACTTTTGCTTCATTTCGATCTTTCGACAATTAAATTCAAACAAAGATTATTTTTCCTTTTTTTTTTTTTTTTAATCTGCTATCTATCTACTCAAATTTCACATATTATATTTTTAATGTTTCGGGTGCTAGAAATATTTTGATCGAATTATTGGATTGTTCAGAAAGTAATTTCGTTTTTTCTTAACACAATTTTGAAATTAGTTAATGCAAATTGGTAAATAACAAGACGTGAGATCGGTGAGAGGTAAAATTTATACAATTTAACTGTTTATACCCACTTGAAAGGCCTAGATTTAACATCAAAGCAAAAATTATCTTCATTTTTGCAAAAGAAAAAATGAAATAACTTTCTTAACACAATCCAATATATCGTGATTGATATGTAAAGAATGTTTTTTCTACAAAACAAAAAATAATTTAAATTACAAATTACAAAGAAAAAAAAAACAAAAAACAAAAACATTTACCGTATAATATTATAAGCGTAGAGAGAGAAAAAAAAATACAAAACAAAAAAAACATAGAAGTATAATTGAGTGTATAATTATTTCTAATATATATATATATTGTATTATTCGTTTTAAATGTATAATTATACAGTAGATACGTTGTTAAATAACGTGTTAATTAAAATCAGCGAATACATCTTATTTGAATAAATAAATAAAAACTAAACTAAAAAAAGAAAAAAATATATCAAACAAACAAATACGATAACGTTTTCATAATTTCGTCTCATTATTTATTATTCATTTAAGAATTTATAATTATATAGAATTGTTCACGTTAATGATTATCTTAATTCTCAGATAATTTGCGAGAGAGTATAATATCAATTGGAAAAGATTCATTTTAAAGTTTACGATGACTCAGGACACACCTCGTTGTCGTCGTCGTCATCGTCATCGTCGTTGTCGTCGTCGTAGTCGTTGTTGTTGTTGTTGTTGTTGTCGTCGTTGAAGAAAAGTGTTAACTGCCCAGTCACGATGCACATGTTCAACCAACGAAACGTGCTATTCCAAGCTTGTATAATATTCTTGCGATATACCGCATACGTTTGCGTCATATATATCCCACCATTTAACTTTTTTATATTAAAAGGTTATTGACACCATTGGCCAAACATTAGTCCTATTCAGATAATACATAAAAAAAAAAAATGTTGCATCTAATTAACGGTACCATTTAATTTAACAAATATTCTTCAAACCCAAATTACGTACTTGCATACACAAATATGTATATATATGACTATAATATAATAATTATTAAGTATGATAAATTATTATTTATCTGTTTTATTAATTATATTGATACTTTTTACTATAATTGATATATTAATTATTATATTATTACTATAATATAATATATTATATTAATATATATATATATAATAAAATAAAATTATATATAATATTATATACTAATATTAATTATTATTTTATATTTACTTTGGTAATAATTAATATTGCTAGTAGTAATATTAATATTATAATATTACTAATAGTATTATATATTATATATTAATATAAAATTATATATAGTATTATATTATATATTAATATAAAATTAAATATAGTATTATATATTACATATGATATAGTATTATATTATATATAATAAATAATAATAAATTTATCTAATTATTACTATATTGATAAAAATAGGAAAAACAAATGTATAGAATTAATTAATATCAAATTTATTATAAAATATTAATATATATATAAATATATGTAAAAAATTGTAATTACTATTATTTCTCTTTATTTTTTTTTTTTTAATGTATGCATATATGTATTTGCAAGATATCATTGATTAATATTTAAAAAACAAATCATCCTAAATGATTATAAAATGTACAATATCTAAAGTAAAAATACTTTCTATAAATTTCATTTGAAATTTCAATTTTTGCACGATATTTACTTGTCTCTCTGCGATTAAATTTATAATACGAAATATGGTAGTTTAGTTTGTGGTAAACAACAAAACGAAGAAATGAAAAAAACAAATTTCTAAAGGAAATATATACGACGACGTTTGGTGTCACATATGTATATATACTACTACTACTACTACTACTACTACTACTACTACTACTACTTCGCATAATTCTATATACGACAGGCATTCGTTTGAATGTTTTCAATGATATCATCGATTTATTTACATTTTGTCGGCAATTGTCAGAAGAACTTATGACCTTTTACGTTCGATTATGTATAAGAATTTGAGTGAAGGTCGTGAAAGAAGAAATGAAGTACCTATCGCATTTTTTTCCTTTTTTTTTTTTTTTTTTTTAATTTCAAAGATATTACGAGTATGTTGTTGGTCTTCTCAAAGTCAGTGTCATCATTTTCAGTTTTTTTTTTTTTTGTAAATAATAATCGTTTTATTTTTGAAAATAATTTCACAGAAAAAATGCTCACAATTCTCAAAATTAGATGAAATAAATAATACCAATGATGTCACATTTAAAAAACGTGTTTTATCCAATGAGAAAGTGTGAGATTAGAAGAAATTATTATTATTATTATTATTATTATTATTATCATAAAGTCACAAAGATTCTCTTCTTGCCGAAAGTTGGGATGACGCGTTTTTTTTTTACCGAACGACGGTTCATTAACATTGGGAAAAAAAAAAAAAAAAAAAAACAAGGTGCCGATCATCGATCTTTGTACTCGAAAGATAGACACGCGTTAAGAAAAGTGAGATTTCCGGTGATAAGGTTCAACAAAATGAAAAAGAGAGAGGTGGTGGTGGTGGTGATGGTGGTGGGTTGGGAGGGAGAGTGGGGAAAAAGGAAGAGGATAAATGTGAGAGGACAGATCCTAAAAAGGGGAAAAGAGAAAGAAGACACTACCGTATGTGATTCCCGTATGTGTCAGAGACAGGAGACACGGTGGGTGCCTCAGCAGCAGCAGCAGCAGCAGCGTGTTTTATTGCGTGTGTGTATGTGTTTTCCTCGCACACTTTTATGAATTTACCTGTCCTCTCTCGTGGAGGGCGTCATCATCGGAGGTATCGTCGGCCACCGTGACTACCGAATCCGAATCTGTGAAACATGTTGGTCGCACGCGACGAAAGAAAGAGACCCAAAACTGAGACCGACAAGTTTCTATATTCCCTTCTCGATATCCACATTACACGTATACATCATATATGTATGAATATGTGAATGTGTGTATGTGTGTGTGTGTGTATATCGAAACTCGTATGTCGTCAGTTTTTCTCGGTTATTTTTACGGGAAGTAAGGGAAAGTTTATACGCACTTGTATACGCACCTGCGTAAGTGACTATATATATATATATATAGGTTAACCTTCGACACCCTATATATCTGTCTACGCATATATCTGTAACTGCACTCTCGGTGTCCATTGTGTAATTGGAACTGGTCATGTTTTCGCAGGAAACGGTATACTAACGCCAACGCGTATGCAGTTACATCGGTTTCCGTAGCCGCACCCAAGCCTAGGTTGGTAGGTTCTATCTCACGAGAGTTTCAGAGTGGGTGATGATCATTCAATCCTTCCTTTTAAAAAAAAGAGAGTAACAGAAAAAAAAAATATATATATATATATATATTTGAACCTTATACACAATGTACGAAACATCGATGATTACCACTACTCTCTTCATCCCTTACATTTATTTGCGAAATAAAATAAAGAAATAAAAATTAGAGAAAGAACGAATAGCAATGGACTATAGGAGAGGAGAGGAGAGAGAGAGAGAGAGAGAGAGTAGTTAGCCGGAGCTCTCTTCGGTGGAATTTCAATGCGGAAAATCTCGGAGGTGAGATGGAATAAACTAGAGCTCGGTGGGTAGAAAGGAGGGGAGGGGGTGAGGGGGAGGGGCATAACTCGAGCGAGCTTGCATTTGCCGGAGCCCACTGCTTTCTGCCGCTATAAATTCATAAACTACAAGTTCGAGATGGGATCCCTTCGTACGTCCTATCTTCTCTTCTCAACCACCACCTCCTCTACCTCCTTCTTGGTTTTGCCGATGGCGCTTCGAGGAGGAGGAGGAGGAGGAGGAGGAGGAACTGTTGGAAAGTTTGCTCGGTTAGCTCACAGCCTCCAGCTAGCAGCTCGCACGATGAGACTTGCTGCTACCACCACTACCACCATCAGAACCACTACCATCAGAACCACCACCTTCACTATCATCATCACCACCACCACCGCCATTGCCACTGCTGTTGCTTCCTTGCCTCCAGGAGAGGCGAGAAACTCGAGTCGGCGCCTCAATAAATTCACGAGTTGTTAGTTACAGTAAGAAACTCCGGTGGTTTTCGCACACCGACCAATCTACCCACCTACCAACCTACCCACCCACTACTCGTTCTGAGTTACTCCCTCTCCCTCTCTCTCTTTTCCTCTCTTCTCTCAAATATTAAATTTACTTTCCTTTCGAATCCAAGAGAAAATCGTCTTTCCGAGATACACCTACTACCTAAATACATATTTTATCTATTTTGGTTTGATTTTTTGTTTGAAATTTTCTTACGACGAAATATTAGTCTTCCTATATTGTATTTTTCATTCTATAAAAAATGTTATACGTTTTTATTATTATTATTATTATTATTATTTTTTTTTCTTTTCTTTTTCCTAGTTACGGAAGCAAGGTAATCATCCGAGATTATTCAAAACGCGTCATCGCAACGTCAACAGACGATGTTAGGGTTTTTTCTTTTTTTAATTTCGAAGAAACGTAGAAAGAGAAAAGAGTATTTGTATATTTTGTTGTTGCTTGTTTCTCCTTTAACCCCTTTACTTTCGTTAGAAATTATTCTTAGAAGTTGATACGCGTGAGACGAAAATCAAGCATGGTGCCACGTGCCACGATGTATTAATTATAAGCGGTAAAACTCGACGATGCGTAAGACGACGATGACGACGACGACGACGACGACGATCGGTAAGGTGGAACGTGCTTACCACGCCGACGTGAAAGACGATTTAACATATAACTTACACGATGAAGAAAAAGAAAAATAAAAGAAAAAGAAGAAGAAGAGGAAGAAGAAGAAGAAGAAGAAGAAGAAGAAGTGCGCGTGCGTTCACTGATTTCTCATTATCCTCAAGAGCTATTAGTTGTTCGTCAAACGTGCTTCTTCTTCGTTTTATTATTATTATTATTCTTTCCTCTTCTTCCTCTTCTTCCTCTTCTTTTTTCTTCTTTGTCCGTTTAACCGCTCGAAGAAAGATTTTCCAAGTATAATAATTGACAACGACATTTTGACTTTTCTTCTATACCATTTCTGATTTGAAGTTTCCGCATTCAGATGGATAATACTTGTGTAAGTAAATAAGTATCTAAAATACTCTGTGAAAAATTTGACAATCAAACTTTGATCAAAATACAAATTTAAAGATATATTTAACCAGTTGACTGTGAAAAAAAAACTTACAAAAATTTACAGAAACTTATAAGAATTCGTTTGTATGTTTCTTATTAACAAAATGATCACAAAGATATGAAGATGTTCCAATAAATAAACAAAACAAAAACATTAAGTTAATTTACCAGATAGAAATCAACAAAAATGATTGGAAACATTTAAAGACCAAGTAGAAGTAGAAGTAGAAGTAGAAGTAGATGTTAATGTTAAGTTTCTCGAGATAAGGAAGAAAAGATGAATAGAGAGGGAGGATGATGATGGTAGTAGTAGCGATGGTAATAGTGGTGGTGATGATACTGATAGGGGTGTAAGGGTACAGAGAGACAAACGAAGGGTTGGTTGGTGGTTAGCACGGGCAAGCAGAAAGGTAGGAATCGTGCGAGGTGTCTCTGACAGCATGGAAATTACTACTCGACGAGACGAGACGACGTATCCTCTATCTTTCTTCATTCCAACCGTCGTCGCCATCGGTCTGTATATTTCTCTCTCTCTTTCCCTTTCTCATACATACATACACAGAGAAGACACATATACATCCTACAAACATTCACCCAATCTCTTACATTCGACTTCTTCCTCTTGGTGCGTCATAAACCCCTGTTTCTGCCGTTTCGCACCCACGGTGTCTCGACTCGCATCGTTTCAACCTATTCTCTCTGACGCGTTTTCTCTCCGTTTACCAACCCCCTCAAAACCTTCTTTGTTTTTCTTCTTCCTTCGTGTCATTCCCTCTTTCCCTCTCTTTCTTTCTTTTCATTCGCGGATTCCACCAACGAGCACGCTTAAAACGGGGAAATTACATTTCGCTTCCTTCGTCGTATCAACCTACCGTGTCTTCTTCTAGCAAGCAGCAGCAGCAGCAGCAGCCAGCAACAACGAAGAGAGTCATTTCTATCGAAACGGACTTCTCTCTTTCTCATTCAACTTTATTAGCGACTATGAGATATCTTCTTCTTCCGTCTCGTCGGAGTTGTCGTTGTCGTTGCTTGCTTTTCACTTAGCTACTACTCTCCTCCCTTAGCCCATCTTTCCACTTGTCGTTTCTCTTGAAAATGCATCGATTATGTCCCAAAGTTTCCGATCTATTTCTTCCCTTTTAAAATAAGATTATAACTTATCATTATTTCAAACATAAATTACGTCACGTTACGTTGTTTGTTCGCAATGGAGTCTTAAACTACTGAACCGATTTTAATCAAATTTTACACACTCTGTGCAGTTTTATCCAACTTGAAAGATAGGATAGTTTATATATCACAATTTTAATTTATATATATATATATATATTATATTTATATTATAAAAAAAATTTTTAAATAAAATAAAATTTAAACTTGCCTATCTATAATTATTTTTAGTTTCATTTGTAATATGTAATATATAATACTACTAATTTTGTAATATAACTAGAAATAATTATATAGATAGGTTTAAATTTGATAATAAAAATTATCGCACTAATCACAAATTTAGAAAAATTCTTAATATTAAAAATATACGATACACACATGACGATAAAATACACATACCTATATATTCAATATAAAAAATAAATTGGATGGAAAAAAGAAAAAAATCAAGGAATAACCTTTGACATCATAGTGTGGAGGGTTGTGAGTTATTAAAACGTATATAGTACACATACATATACATATATCGTGAAAGCACCGGTCGAAATTTTATTTCTGGCATCGAATACAGAGAATACAAAAATCTTTCTCTCTCTCTCTCTCTCTCTCTCTCTTTTTTTTCTTTTTCAACCCCAAAAAAGCAGCAGTACTATTTCGTGGATATCTCTGTAACGGTGTTGTAGGGCTGGGTTCGCGTCGCGTCGCGTCGCGTACGGTACATTGAAAAAAAAAAAAAAAAAAAAAAGAAAAAAAGAAAAAAGAAAAAGGAAAAAAAATTTTTTCTACCGCGGCACAGGCAAGCCCGAAACGTTTTGCGCACCGTCGAACACAAACGTGGGTCGACATGGTCGTGGCTACCGGATTTCACCCCTGACTACACACTCTCTTTCGAGTCGACGATAGTTTCTTCCTTTCTCTCTTTCTCCCTACACCACCACCTCCACCTCCACCTCCAACGCTACCACCATCACCCTTACTCCTCCCTTTCCCTTCGTCGTCTTCCTGGTAGAGCCGTTCGAGCGGTTTCTTGGGTCCGCCATTTGATCCGGTTGACGATAGCCAGTAACCAACAGCTGAGAGAAAGAGAGAAGAGGATCTAAAGGTAAAGGTAAAAAAAAGAACTATAAAGATAAAAAGGTTAAGAAGAAGCCGGTGCGAGTTTAGAAAAAAGGGCCCGACAAGATCACTCATTCTCTCTCTCTCTCTCTCTCTCTCTCTCTTTCTCATGAGTCTTACGATTTATTACAAATGACAGCGGATCGCAACGTGTTTCATATCTCTCCGACGTTTCAACGCGTTTCTCTATATTTTTAAATAAAAAAAAAAAAAAACAAAGATCTGCCGAATATTTTTAAGAGAAGAACAACATTAAAAAAAAATTTATAATATTCAAATTAAATTAATAATAATAGATTAACAAATATAATATATTATATACTTCTATAAAAAAAGAAAAAACAAACCTGTCGAATGGTAGATTATACTCTATAGGAATATATGGTTTGTCTATCCCCATAGACAAATCATGGTTTGCTTATCCAAATATGGGGTACCCAAAAATATGGGTATGTGGGATATATTGGAGAAAAGTTAATTTAACAAATGACTCTTGTTGCGATACTTGTATCTAATGTTTCCTAAATTATTTACATATACATAGATAAAATATTATAAAGTATTGAATTGGTAAGAAATTGGTATTAAGTTGATTGAAAAGCTAAGTACAGAAAAAAAAGAATAGAAAAAAACTAGGCAGACAAACAGACAGACAGGCAGACAGACATACAGACAGACAGATAGATAGATAGAAACGGAGATAAACAAAAGAGTAGAAATAAAAAAAATGTTGGCACGGAAAGGAAGCGTGTTAAAAAAGCACCAGGGGTCAAGCTTTTACCGAGTACACACACGAGTTTGACAAGAGAGAGATAGAGGAGATTTCTCTCTCTCTCTCTCTCTCTCTCATCCCATAGTTGAGAGAAAGGAAACGCCATTGTAAACGCGAGCCCGTTGCGGCTTTAAGCCTAATAGAGAGAGAGTGGGTGTTATAGGAGTGAAAGAGAGGGGGTAAGTGATAGGAACAAGGCCGTCTCTATAGGAAGAGAAGATCGAGAGCGTTATGTGCAGGAAAAGGGCGCATGCGCATTTTAGCAAACGGGGCGAGGCCGGCTTTCGCGGAAGAGAATTCGCACACGCGATGACTGCCGATTCAGTAAACGGGGGATCCTCCTCCTGTTGGGTTCTTACCAAATTTCTTTTTTCTCTGTCCCATGACTTATATATAAATAAAAAAAAAAAAAAAAAAAGAAAAAATTAAACATGGGTTCGTTCAAGATAAAATCATTCTGTCTCTCTCTCTCTAAACCCACCATTTGCATTTGAGCATCGAAACGATCTTAATTCTTATTCGTTATTATTATTCATGAAATTTATTTTATTTTTTATTGTTTTTGTGTTTTGGATTTCAATTATTTATTTTTGACGAGGAAAGTAAAGAAAGAAATTAATTTGATTTTTTTTTTTATATTATTATATTTATATTATATATTATTTTATATTTTATTTATATTATTTATAATATATATATATATATATATATATATATATTTTATAATTAATTACTTTTAATATTGTATTTCGTAGAATATATATAAACGCATATTTATAATATATAGTTATAATAATATATATAATAAAATATATAATATCGTATATTAAATTATACCAACAATAAAAGTAATTAATAATAAAAAAAAATATATAATATAAATAATATAAATATAAATATATATATTTATAGTTCTATATTTACTACGATAATTTTTAATTAAATATTCGTACACATATTATATCATTAATTTTTCTCTTATGTTTCAACGCTACGTAATCTATTTGAATTACACATACATATACATATATATGGATTCAGAAAGATGTCGTAAGTTTATTAGAATAACGTAGAAAGAGACTAAAGTCGTCTCGGTTGGTAAACTTACTCGAGAATGCGTCTACTGGTCGTCTACATCGAACAATTACTTTCCACTTGTCATGCTAATCGTAGGTGCGTGCGTGCTAGGGAACTCTAATCGCATAGCGCGTGACGTTTCTTCCCTTCTTTCTTGCCCTCTCTCTCTTTTATATTATTCGTGCCCTTTTGACGGCGACACACTGTGTCACGAGAAACCCCGTTTTTTCTTTTTACCATTACGTGCGGAAATTTCAATGATTCTTCAAAGATTTCATTTATTAATTCACCCCCTAAGTATATATCACGACTAACACATCTGTATTTATTATTATAATTCATTTATTCTCTTTTTTTTTGTTTAGTTTTGTTTTGTTTTATCATTTAACCAGTTGACTGTGGAATTTAGTTTCAAAAGATTACCCCAAAGGGTGTGAAATTAAAAACAAGCAACGACGTGTATACACGTCGAACACATTTAACTGGTTAACCAAACAGTACAAAAAAATTTAATTGAAATTATAATAATTAAATAATGTAAAAAGTAATAGATAAAATACATTTCGATTAGAATACGAAAATAGAAATGTCATGTTCATTTTGAAAATCCTTTTAACTGGTTATTGATAGAGATAAAAAAAAACTCCAGAACGAAAATATATATATATGTGTGTATACGCGTAAAAAACACGTAGAATATAAACGCATACATAGCCCTACCCCTATTGAAGAAACATCTAAACCAACGCCTTGCATTCGAATTCTCGAAAATCGATTAACCGATGCTCCTTCACGCGTTCTAAGCGAAGGAAGGGAAGGGACGTTCCGGAAGACGAAGATGACGAAGATGTCGACTAAAGTGGTAAGAGAGAGAGAGAAGAAGAAGAAGAAGAAGAAGAGAGAAGTGTGATGATGGTGATGGTGGTAGTGGTAGTAGTAAGGGGTTAGGGAGAGAAGGGTGTATGGTTATATACCTCAGATTTGATTTAAATCTCAGATTATTGTGCCAAGACACGAGGTTCCGAAGTAGACGGGCATTCCTTGATTTCCATACAGGAAGCTTCGTAACGAGAAACCATCGTCCTTCTATATATATATATATATACCTGTCCTTCCTTCTCTTCCTTCTCTTTCTATACTAACATCATTTGAAACGAGAATACTGTGAACGGACTCTCACTTTGCCTTGGTGTACTATTACCTATCTTCTGTTGTGTGTTACAAGATATAAACAAACCAAATCTAGATATAACTATATATATATACATATACACATTCAATTAATGTTATATATATATATTACTACAAATGAAAATTTATTACAAATTTCCAAAGAATATATAACGAAGGAATAATATAAAATATTCCTATATATAAGATAAAAATATTTAGAAATATTAGATTATAAAAAATAAAAGAAAATATTAATATTATATATATATTTTTTTTATTTATATAATATATAATAATATAAATATTCCTAATAATAATATAAAATATTCTTACACTATAAAATTATTTAGAAATATTATATTATAAAATAAAATAAAGTATTAATATTTATATATATATATATAATAATATTTCTATATTCATTAAGAAACAATATTATACATTAAACAATTATCTTTACGTTCAATTTAATATTTACAGATGAAAACACATACACTATTCATTTCAATACTTATAACTATATTATTATCCATTGCATCAATACTAATTTAAATCTACCTCCTCCCCTTCCCTCCCCTTCCCCCCTCCCATACCTGTATGTATATCGTAGGTCAGTTATTTATCGATTTTGAAATAATTTCAAAATGATATGAAAAATATGAAACGAATTCGATATCGAAGGACGGAGTTTGAAGCAACAGGTCTAATTCGTATACCGACCATTAATTTTGACCAAGTAATAAGCATTCCTCTGTTCGTCTATTTCTCTCTCTCTCTCTCTCTCTCTCTTTTCTGTTTCTGTCTGTCTATTTCTCTATTTCTCTTGTATTCTGGTACAGCGTATTCGAGTTTACTGGCGCGTATCAATTTCCTTTTTTTCGCACGACCGGAACGGCTCGTCCATAAATATAAGCGCGTTTGGAGCGTGAAACATCTCCGATCCGGTGTACATTGTGCAATATGGATGCGAACACGTATCCGTGTCGCAGCAAAACGTATGCACATAGAAGTAGTTATCCACCAGCAATATCATATATATATATATATAGATAAATGCGTGTGTGCGTATACGTATACGTATTTATTGTATATCGTAAATGGAGAGTGAGAGAGAGAGTGAGAGAGATAGGTAGATTGTATTATATTATATATACATGTATACAGATTCGAGGTTGTATGCCACCTGTATGTAGAATAGTTAACCTCTTGTACATAGACTCACTCACTCACTCACTCACTCACTCACTGATACTAGACACTAACCTGTAATACCTTTACAAACGTAAGATATACTATTGCAATTAATATTACCACTTTATAGACTCATCTTTCTTTTCTAGTTGTATCCAACAGATCTATCGGATTTTTTTTTTTTTCAATAAAAATATTTTGTTCTATTAATTATTGTCATGTTTTATTAAATTAAATAATACTTAAATTTTGTTCAATCATTTAATAGTTAAACGTGTAGATGGGAAATTGATCAAAATTTAAATTCATATGTATAAAAATCTGAATATCCATTATACCTATTGAATTAAACGATACGGAAAGATAAAATATCATGACGAATCTTAATAATGTGGGGAACGATATTTACAATTATACATTAGTCACGCTTGATTAAAATAAACCCGTGAAGTGTGTTACATAATAATTTCACAATATGCTCTTGTTATTGAACACACACACATACACATATAGGTATATGTGTCCATAATTATGAAAGTGGTCTCTAAGTCAAAATTAATAAAAAAATAAAAAATAAAAATCACTTTATCAATTATTACGCGCTACATTATTATAAACTAAATAAATTCAATGTTATTTGACAAACGATATTATCCAAAAATTAAATCGTACAAATAAATAAAAATTTGTTATTTCAATATTTTCATAGAATTCATCTAACGTTCAAGTAATAAATCTTTAAATATCTCGAAACAAGAGAGATACATGACTTACTTAGATCACTTTCATAATTATGGGCATATACATTGTATTAAAAAAAAAAAAATGTTTCTACCAAAAATTCTTCCAAATAATAATTGATAGAATAAAAGATTGTAGAATAAAAGATGGTCCTTCTGGATGATGCCGCATGCGCGCATGACTTGGCCGGTCAAAAATCTAGCCTTGCTTATGCGACGACCAGGTGTGGTCGTTGAGAGGAAAGAAGGGAGAGTGGAGAGGGGGGGAGAGAGAGAAACTCTCTTCTGGGTTTCCCCCTCCGTCATAGCTCCGTCATCTCTTTTTTTTTTTTCTTTCCTCTCACTCACTCGATTCGTTCGTTCGTTCGTTCGTTCTCTTCGTTTCGAACGTTACTACATTGATGTTATGGTCGGTGAAGTAGATGTAGAGAAGGTGAGAGAGAGAGGGGGGGTAGGGGGTAGGGGGGGGGGTATTTGAAGCAGAAGCGAACGCGTCTACCTGGTTTTGCTGTTCGTACCAGGGACTCGTTGGGATCACGTTTGGACCTAACTTGGACCGTAGGGTATATATATATATATATATATATAAGCTTTAGGGCGCCCAACTGTCTGCCATGTTACGAACCTTTTACCTTTCGGTCTCGGTCACGGCAAACTACCAAGCACCGATATTTTCCTGGATTTACTAAAAGGAAAGAGAAGAGGAGGGGGACGAGAGGGGGGAGGGTGAACAGATAGTTTCGGTACCTGACTGTTGGAAGAACCCATCAGTTCAGGAGCATTCGGTTTTTCGACAAAATATTATTCCTAGATATTTATTCTTGATGTTTTCAACGTTTAAAATATTTGTTAACTGTTTCATTGGTCAATTTGATACTATTATTATAATATGTTATAGAATAATAAACGTAAATATTTGTCTATTGTATGTTAATTCAATGTATATATATGTATATTATATGTCAATTATATTTTCCAATTAAATCATAGAAATGTTTATAAATTTGTACAGTTTATATAGAAACAAAGAAAACTAAACTTCGAAATAATTGAATTGTAATACAGTGCCATCTATTGAAAGAACCTTACAGAACCTAATAAAAAAAAAAAAAATTGCTATAAAAATTGTGCTATGTGCTAAGTTGGACAAAAATCACGTGAAATCAAATAAATGTCATGAAGATAAGTTGAAGTAATTTTGGAATTATTATTTGGACAAACATATTGTGACACACTGAATTTTGATATAATAGAATTTTTGATTAATTAATATAATTATTTTTGTTTCATTCGCGGTTTCATCGTTCTTCCGTTTAACGATTTTCAAATGACATCCCAACTCTAAAGAAGTTTTCACATCAAAAAAGAAAATCTGTTGGTTACGTGTCGTTAAGTTAAAGAAATTTAACGTTTCGCGAACGGTACCACCGGTTAATACACGGTGTCACACGTGTAAAGGAACGCGTCAAGGTGTCGGCAAATACGAGCGAGTGCAGATAACCTCGGGGTAAACGTGTAAACTCGACTACTAGTGTTACGAAAGCAAGCAGCAAGGTCTGGGTGGAGAATCTCCTCTGTTGTCCGTGTTAATATTTGAACAACGTAGTTTCGTACCTCCTAGCCGGTACGAAAGAGCTGGCCGAAGTGCGACTCTGACACACGCGAAGAGAGATAATATGTGTATGTGTGTATATATGTGTGTGTGTGATAGAGAATTCAAAGATGCCGTAACATCTTGTTTTTTTTTTATTTTTCTTCCTTTTTTTTTTTTTTAGCAAATAACAAGTACCGTTCGCCCTTTTCCTTAAACAATGTACGAATCATTAGTTAATTCATTTATTAATTAAAATGAACAATTGAATTTGGAATTAAATTGTAAATGTTTACATGAATGTTTTTCGTCTCTTCAGTGTTGTTGTCTTTTTTTCTTCTGTTAGAAAATTCGTAGAAACATTTGGGAATCTATGGGAGTTTACTGTTAACCTTGAAATTCTAGGAAAAAAAGATTATCCCTCTTTCCCCTCATGTCAGTTTGATGAAAAAGGAAAGTTCGCAGCGGATATTCTTTACAATAGTAAAAATACCTGAACTATACTTTTTACTCTAGCTGTGAATGGTAGGTGGTATAGGTTTGATTCAAAAGAAAGAAACAAGTTTACGATTTTCTCGTTCATGCATTTAAAAAATGTTCTTTTCTATTGGTTGGTTTTTTTTTATGATGTTGTTGTTGTTGTCGTCTTGGGTCAGGTCAGAAACTAAAATCTTTTTTCATTGCTACGAAAAAGAAGAAGAATAAGAAGAAGAAGACCTAATTTAAATCATTGCAAAATATTCATGCTGTTAATTTACCATCCAACATCACACTTCTTGTATTTAATAATTATTAATTATATATTAATAATAATTAAAATGTTATAAATATTTTGTTAAAATTGAAGATTCAGTGGGAATATTTTGTCAGGTTTCGTTGTAGGGTCCTCCTTCGTTTGGCCACTTGTACCACCCACTAAACATCCCCACTGTTCTCGTAGAAGAAATGAATAAGAGAGAGAGAGAAAGAGAGAGATTATTTCCTATTAATATGCATTACGGTAGGAGTCGACAAAAGGACCAAGAGAAGAGAAGAGAGAGAGAGAGAGAGAGAGAGAGAGATAGAGGAGCCCTAGTACTGTGATGTAAATAAACTTAGGCTCCCGGATACCTTCCAACTCGCCTTGGATACACTTCTTTTGTAATTGCGCTTTGGGTTCCTTTGTCTCCAAGTTAATACGCGGCTTGCTACGCCAACTGTCCGGTAAACATTTTTCATTTTTCCCCCTCATTTTCCTTCCACCACCCACTTTTATCGTCGTCTCAGTTCAAGCTCAGTCTCTTAAAGTTTCTCTCCCCCGAATATTCGCACTTTTATTTCCGTAATTAACCTTTCTTTCTTGTTTTGTTTTTTTGTTTTGGCTACTTACATCCTAAATTATTATTCCTCTTAGGACAGGAAAAGGGTAGTTCATTTTATTATTATTTTTTTATTAACATAGATAATAAGTTACATGATCAAATATATTTTTATAAACTTATTTGAAAAGTTGGTTAAAGTAATGATTATAATAAAGATGAGATTTTGTTGTTGCACCCTTTTTTCTTTTTTGGTATGAAATACTCGTGTTATGTCTATGTAATAATAGAGTAGTTGTAGTGGTAGCAACTTTGATCTTTTGACGTGTTTCGTTGTGATCTTAGTTTTTTTTTAAATTATTAAAAATTATTATAATTAAAATTATTAAAATTTTAATTATTACAAATCTTTAAATTATTATTCCCCTTACAACAGGAAAGGGTAGTTTATTTTATGATTTTTTATTAACACAGATAACAAATTACCTAACCAAATATATTTTAACAAACTTATTTGAAAAGTTGGTTAAAAAAAAAATAAGATTTTGTTGTACACCCTTCGTTTGTATTCAAACTACTCGTGTCATCCCTATATAACAATAGTAGTAGTAGTATTAGTGGTAACAACTTTGATCTTTTGACGTCTTTATAACGTTGTCCTCTTTGTGAATCCACGTGACCGCACTTAGTCGTGTCTTAAACTATGCGCGAGCAGGCATTTATAAACAAATTTAAGAATCGTATATCACGGTCATTGTATCATCCTCGTGTGTTAGGATGATGTCGTTTTATTTCCCCTTCGTATAATAAGAGTTGACAATGGCCCTATAAAAGGATCCTATCGCTTACGACAATGAATGAATGGAGGAAAATGTAAAAAGGAATAAAAAGAAGAAGAAGAAGAAGAAGAAGAAGAAGAAGAAAAAAGAGTGTACCTTACCTATGAAGGTGTGTATACCAACCAACCATTCTTACGTACTTTCAATCGATCGGCATTAGAATAAATCCACCTGCGTGTTGTTGCTTTTAAAAGAGTGAGTAGTACCAACATAAGTAAAATTGAGAAAGACAGAGAGAGAGAAAGATAGAGAGATAAGGTAGTGGTAAGGGATCGAACGGGAATAAGTCGAAGGGTCGAAGGAATAGAATAAGGAAGAAAGAAAAAAAGAAAAGGGTGGTAAAAAAAAAAAAAAAAGAAAGAAGGAAGAAGTACCTTGAATATTTGCCGATGCTTTTCTCTGTAAAAGTACGTACGAGGGTGAAAATCATTTTCTTTCGACTTTTCTCAGAAATAAAGGGGGATGGGGGTGTACGTATCAATCGGGGAAGGAAGGAAGGAAGGAAGGTAGGGTGAGTATATTTCTGTGGCGTTTCGTTTCGTGATTTAGCTAAATGCGATGGTGGATAGCAGTTTTGTGGTCTCACTCTAATAGAGTGGAAAAAAGGGAACAAAAATATGAAAGAGAGAAAGAGACAGAGAGAAGGTATGCATATAAAAAGAAAGAGAGAGTTAGTCAAGATGTAGAGTAGATAAATGGTGGGTAAGGGGTAAAAAGGAAAATCGTTGAGAACCGAGAGGGTTGGTGGGTGGGTGGGTGGATCGAAAGGCAAGAGGATACTCGAAAATTTTCGAACTACCTCAAGCAACCAACCAACCGACCGACCAACCAACCAACCAACCAACCATCCAAACCATCTAACCCATCTAACCAACCAACCGAAGGCTTGAGGCATTCCTGTCTTGTATATTTTCAATGACGATAGACGACGACGCCTCCTCCTCGCACTTATTTCTCGATCAATTTCTATCTCTTTCTTTCTTTCTTTCTTTCTTATTTCTTCTTCTTCTTCTTCTTCACTTTGCTATTCGGAAGTAGCTTCGATTCAGAACGTTTTCGTCAAAAGTGGTAGAGCTTTGTGGAAAAATACGGTGATCGAAGAAAATGCTCTTTTCAAATTGCGAATCGACTATCGACGATATCTATCCCGAAAAGGAAAAAGAAGAAGAAGAAGATTTTTTATTCTTTTTTCAAAAAGTTAAAGAAGAAATGGAGGTTAATCGAGAGGATACCTATGAAAAACGGATGCTATCTTTTTTACAATAACCATTTACATACATATTACATTACAACCATATTACAATAACCATTTGACAAGCGTAATATTAGAATAATATTAAAATCATGAAAAAATACCATAATATTAAAATTAATAAATAAATAATCGTTGAGAATATTATTTCGTTTAATACCATCGGTGTGTGGTGACACTAGTTTTCGCGATCGTTAAACCATGAAGGTTTAACTGAAATCTCGGGCATACTTGGGCCCCTTGCTCTCTCTCTCACTCTGTCCCCTTCTCCCCTCCCTCTCTCAAACGCCCATCACTTCTCTCTTCACTTCAGTTCGGTCTGACAGGCCCGATATCCTGCAAGCACAGGACCCTATGGTGTAGCTGCTGCTAGTTTCCCTCCCCTTTTCATCCCCTGCCGACTAGCGGGGACCGTAACCGTGCAGCTGCGTCTCCACTCGGCCAGGTGTGTTCTCTCGCAACGTTGCCGCAAGGGTACGTGTTCTCTTTCTCTCTCTCTCTCTCTCTCTTTCCTTTCCTCTCCTCTCCTATCCTATCCTCTTCTCGTTTACGATTCGCTGAACAACCCTCGGTTGAAACGAAATGTCGACTCTACGTAGACGACTGGTGAACTAAACGCGTTAGAAAAGTACGACGTACTTATTGCTCAACGCCACGCATGTGGTACACACACTCGACTCGTTGTTGTTAACCTACCCGATGGTTTGATGGAACTCTTGCCCAGTTGCATTATTATATACTTTGTTTGATTTTATTTTTATATTCTTTTGTTTTAATTTGTTTATTTGTTTGTTAGTTGGTTTTTTTTCCCCTAATAAATTGTAGCGTCAAATTTGATGGTCTTGCAAATACAATATATATATATATATATATGATTCTATTTGTATTTGTTAAATATTTATTATTATATAATAATAATTTATATATAATTTATATAATTTTATATATAAAATATTATATTATTTATATATATAATATTATATAATATATTTATATATATTAATATTATATAATTTATTATATTATTATATAATAAATTATTACTTAAATATCAAATAAATTTTAATCTTCGTTACTTATTACGTTCCTCACTTCAGATACTTTTTATCATCTCGAATTAATCTATCAAACAATCAATTGGATTTATGTAAGACGAATTTGGTTGATTCAATACGTAAAAAATACTGTGAGAAAATCGATCGAATGGATTTTGTTGCAAAAAAAAAAAAGGAAAAAAAAGGATACTGCGAAATATCATTTTGTCGTAGGTAACACAGTCTGGGCTTGTGGAATCGACGGATAGAAAATTGCGGAAACGAGAAACCGGCGATATCATTGATAAGAACGACGACCGTGCAACGTTCTCTCATTGCCTCAATTTCCACTTCCACTTCCACTTCCACCACTTCCACTTCCGTTAGTGATCGCTTTTTTCTCATAGGTCGAGGCCTGTAAAAATGAAGAAACAATTTTCATATCTCATATCATTTCTTTCATTTGTCTTAATCATTCTTTTATTATTATTATATTTAACTTCTTTTTTGCAATACTTAAATAATTCAAGCACATTTTCGATTAACCCTTTGAGTGTTGAATACTTTTAATTAAAAATATTTTTAGGAACGTTATAATTTATTAATAATTACAGTTAATTAATTAATTAATATAAATATTACATTAATTTACAATTATATTATCAAAAACGTATATGCGTGTCAATAGACTTAATACACTTTGGTAATTTTTGTCAAACGCATATACACGTCCATAGCACTCTCTAAGGGTTACTTTCAAATAAATCTATCTAATACATAAATAAAAAAAAAATATATTAATTAAATCTTAGATAATAATTTGACTGAAATTAATAAAAGTAATGACAGACAAAAGATAAAATACAAAACGACAAGGAAGAAAAATGATCTATAGATCCAAAGCGTCACGATCTATGGCGTTCAAGTGAGTTCACCATATATATATATGTATATTATATATGTGTATGTGTATGTGTCGTCTGAAAACGGAAGCCGGAGTTCCCCGGTCGTTATGTATCGGGAGAGTTAGAGAGGGGAGAAGCCTACCGGAACGCCGGAACCGGAAGGGTGCGGAACCTGCACGACCGACGTGCCGGACGGTACTGGCTCGCACTGATTACTCCCTGATGAAACGTACCGGCTCGTTGACTTTACCAGGGTCATCAGAAGTACGATCGATAAAACACGAATAGAAAACACCGATCGGATTCTCCTAAGCGGGAACTGATCGTAATTACTTACGTTGCAAAATAGTCCTACGTTTTTTTTCTCGTTTAGACTTTTACCTTTTATTTTTATTTTTTTCTTTTTTTTTTTACTACATTACTAGATAGATTAATTAGCGATTTAATTATTTTCTATTTTTCTTATTGTTCTTTTTCTTTTTTCAAAATAAAATAATTAAACGTTCTCTGACGTCCGTATATTTAAACGAATGTAGTATAATTTATTATAAAACATGTCTTCTTTCTTGTTTTTTATTATTATAAATTATTACATATACATGTAAATGTTACTAATAAGCAAAAGAAAGTATTAATTTAACATATTAATAATTATTTCATGTATTTACCTGTATTACCTGTATTGAAACATGTTCAAGATAGAACCGGTTAGAACATCTAACGAAAAGAAATCGTATGCATTATCATCGATGATATAAGTAAAAGAATAAAAAAAGAAGATCATTGATGAAAGTACATTTACCTGTATCATCGTCATCATCGTCATCATCGTCATCGTCATCTTCGTCGTTCGGTGCGAACGTTCGTTCGGTGACTAATGACCTCGAGGTTTAGACAAAACGTCGTATCGGCAAGCAGGAGGAAATTGCCCGGCAACCTACCGCATTGCGACCAGGGGCCCTCTCTACCTCTCCCTCCTAAACAAGAGGTCCCCATTAAGCCAAATGACTCGAGGCAGCGAGCCACTCGTGATTAAAAGGGCGATTTGTTATGCGGATACCGGGCTAGGCCGCGGCAACTTCTATATATATATATATAAATGTGTGTGTGTGTGTATGTGTTATAGGTACATGGTTACACGTCATTACGTCTGTGCCAATAAACAAGCAAGCCAGTTTCCACGCCTTCGATCCGTCAAACGAAACATTTTTAATCATCTTATTATTAATCTTTTCCACTAACGAGTCTCGTTGGATTTCGTCAATGGATATTTCATTTTTGTTTTTTATTTTTTATTTTTTTTTTTTGGATAAGTTCTACTACCCATACTTCTCACAAATTCCACGAAACGAATATTATCATTTTTTATGATTCAACCCTTTTACTTTCGTAATATCCGCTTTTCGTAATTGTCCAACAGGAAGAAGATTGAGAGACACCAAGACACACGTCACACACGAAGTACATTTAATTTATACAAATGTAATAACCGATATGTTAGTAAGTTTGTTTCTTCCTCCCCTCCCTTTACACTCATTTCGATTACCTTTATTTTCAACATTTACCGCTGTCCTTTGCGAAAAAAACAAAATCACGACGAATTTCCTGTCAGTCCCTATGGGAATTTTTCTTCATTGAGTGAGAAAGAGAGCAGGTGAAAGTGGGGTGTAAATATACGTGAATCTTTCTCTCTCTCTCTCTCTCTCTCTCTCTTTATCTATCTTTCCGTTTCCATGTGTTTTTTCTTATTGTTGTTGTTGTTGTTTCTTTTCTTATGGGAAATTTATGAACGGTACACACCTGCCGAAATGAACGAATTCAATTGAAGTGTACGAACATATGTATGTGTATTATATGTCGTGATTCGAATCGGTGTTTAACGACGTTAAGGTTGTGGGAACTAGTTGGTTATGGGTGGGACGACCACCACACCGCTTAAATACAGTGATTACAACGTCAGAAACACGATACAAGCACGTTTGCAAGAAAATTGGTACTTTCCATGTCCCTTTTTTCACCCACCTCCTACGATTAACGTTTGTCGTTCATACGCAAATCTTATATGCTCGAATAAACTTATATATTATTTGTTTAATATTTATTTTTTTTTTTTAAATATATAGAAATGTGGGTCAAATAGAATTCAGTTTAATTTCATTTGTTTATTTCAAGTTGTTCTACTTTATCTAGTTTAATTATTTATTGTTATTTTATTTTGTTAGAATTAATATTGTTTTCAATGTTTGTTGTTTTATATTGTATAATTTTTACCAATAAAATGGTCACACATATTGTTGATCATTTTAATTAAACTTAATGTATTTTAAAATCAAATAATAAAATATAGGATATACAGCTAGAATGAATATTTTGTTCAAAGTTACAATGACAGTGTTATTTTTATTTTTATTATATAATTTGTACCAACAAAATGGTCACACATATTATTATTTATTTTAATTAAACCTAATGTATTTCAATTAATATCATTTTTAAACTTAAATAATAAAATATTAAATATACAGCTAGAATGAATATTTTTTTCAAAATTAAAATGACAGTGTTAGTTATTTTTTATTATATAATATGTATCAACAAAATGGTCACACATATTATTGATTATTTAACTTTTAATTAAACCTAACGTATTTCAATTATTATCATTTCTAAATTCAACAAATAATAAGATATAGGCTACAGTATAAAAAAAAAAATCTGTATTTAAATACTATTATAGATATACGTAAATAGAAGAAACATTAAAGTTTTAATACAACGCCCTTTTTTCAATAGGGCATTCACGAATATAAAGAAGAAGAAGAAGAATGGGAATAAGAATAAGAAAGGGCGTTGACGTTTTAAAGTTGTCTCGCAAGAATGAATTTTGTTGAAGGTTCCTCTCGAGCACGTATTCCCGACGAGGTGCACCCTTATCGTCGCATTTTAAATACGATAACGTTATATCTGGTGATTCTTTGGGTTGAACGCAGCCCCCGAAGCACAAAAGGGAAGAATTTCCTGTGGAAAGGCAGCGGTGGTGGCAATGGTGGTGGTGGCAATGGTGGTGGTGTTGGTGATGGTGGTGGTGGTAGAACCGCCGGATTCGACAGAAACGGCGAACATCCAATCTCCGAGTAGCTTTGATCGATGACACGCGGACAAGTGGAAGAGACGAGTAAAGGTTCCGTAGGAGTGCGCGAGGGGGTTGATAGTGTCGGTGGGTGAGATTGCCTTGTCACCTTGACAAATGGTTGGAGAACGAAAGGTACCAGCCGAACGTTCAAACGCCCTCCGCTAAGGTCCTGCCAATCCCTTAAATTTTCTTCCTTCTATTTCCCTTCCTTCCTTTCATATATATATATATATCTTTCTTTCTTTCTTTCTTTTTCTTTTTTTCTTGCTCAGCACCTCACCTGCACGTCTCCCACGAGACCCTCAAAGACACCCGCCTTTGCCACCCTTGGTGTCTATTAGTCATTAACTATCGACAACCCTGGCAAATAGCTGCATAGTTAAATCAGCCCTTCGTAAAACCGTTCCTTAATTCAAAAGGGAATTTCTAAATCAATTATATCGTTGTTTCTTTCTTTCATTCTTTTTTTGTTGACTCATCATCCATGCTACAAGGTGATACGAGGTCCTTTTTTTTTCATGTTTTAAACATAGATCTATTTCATATATGTATATATGTTGTTTTTAGTTTGTCGTATAGTATTATAATTATTGAAATTATTATACTATGAAGAAATAACTTGAAGGGAAATGATTCGATGGTAGAGGAACTAAGTTACACAACTTGTTCTCAACCATGTTTCATTATACTTCAATGTTTATCATTTCACCAAGTTATGCTCCATTTACGGTTAGAATATGCGATTCGTCATTCGAACACACTGTCCGTCATACTAATTTCATAGCAACGAATATGTACGTCAGTTTTGTGTTCTACACTTTTCTTGATGAACATTAAATATCGAGTTTGACGATAACTCGTTGATTAGAATTAAAATGATTTTAATTAACCAAACTTAACGTATTTTCCGCGGTGCTATTTGCTAAATTGCAGTTTATTTTTTATTAAGTAATTTTATTGTTGATATTAACAATTTTTAAATCAAAAGAAACAAAACACTATAATTACATGTCCAGTGTGTGGGATATTTGATGTGCTGTAACTGCATATGTTCGTCTTATGTAAAATACGCGGTATTTTATGTTGAGGGCCACTATAGTGGTCTGTAGTATCTCAGTGGAATCTTATGGAGGGCCACTATAGTGGTCTGTAGTAACGAAAGTGTTAATTCTCGATAAACTTGATGATACTATTCTTAATAAATAAATATATTATTCTAATGGATTATCAATTTGGAATCCCTTTACTCTACTTTCTTCTTCTTCTTCTTCTATTCGTTCATTTTATAAATGAAAAAGAAATTCATGACTCGACAAGAATCTTAGAGTAATAATAATCTTATCGATTAGTCTCGTAAGACGATACGAATAATAAGAATTTTGATAAATTGATTTGCTTGTGTAATAAGAGTCCAAAAAAAAAAATAAAAAATAAAAGGAACTTGTCTTCAAAGTTTCATTTTACGTTGCTAAGTGTAATTCGTAGGAATATAAAAACAATTCATTTTCATATCAGCAGTTTTTTTTTAAATATTTTTTATTCTCTTAACTCTTTGAGGCACGGTGTGATTAAAAGTGTCTCACCTTTTTGATACACCGTAATGCACGGTGGGACGACGTTTTCAGTCCCACCTTGAAATATTATTGCATATATATTTCGTCTTATTTACGCAAAACAATTGTTTATTAATCCTTAAAGTGCACACTTGGTAAAAGTTAGTTAAAGTGCACTCTGTGGGTGTTTGACACCCCAACGTGTTTGAACGCGTCTCCTAAATCTGCTATTTTAATTTTAGACCTCGCAATTTTTTTTAAAAGTAATTTGATACATCTTTTTTCAAATAGAATAGGTTTTATACCCGATCTGAATGAACACTAGATGGCGACAAATAAGCCCATTTTGATCGAATTCAGTACCGTTCTCGAGAGAACCAAAAATTTGTTGGGGGTGTCAAACACCCCATGTACACTTTAAGGGTTAAAACGTAATCAAATTTCTCTATGCAACTTAAAGTTATTTTTGATTATCTGAAATTCTGTACAACAAAGAGTTAACAGAACAAGTTAATATTTCTTTAATTGTAAGAGAGAAAGAAAGTTGTCGGATTGAAAAATCACATTCCAGAGATTCGCATTCCCACACGCGTGACAATCGTGCGTGACAACGTGCGTGATTTCCACCCTCGACGTGCTTGCATACCCCCAATGGACAGATGGGGTTCTCACGAGACCCTTTTCACGTTACCACCATACATCTTGTCATTATCTTCTTTCAACTTCGTTAGGGACGTTCAAAAACCGAAAGACCTATGCTTGACTTTTAAATTAAATTCTATATAAAACTTTCATTACGTTATTTCGTTTTATTATTAATTAACAAATTCGTTACTGTAACCTTTATCATTAAATTAAATAGAATAATTATAACATTTAATGAATTTAAAAAAATAATAATAATAATAATAAATAAAATCATCAAATTAAATGAAACAATTTGAATGAAATATTGAATTGTATGACCTGTTTAGTGCACATATCGATTAACTCCATAAAACAAAAATAAAGTTGAGAAATACGATGAAATAATCTATGGTATATTGTTCTTAAAATTCCTTTCAATGGGCAACAAAATTTTAGCCGTTTAATGGTGTTAATCTTTATTATTCAGAAAAGTTATTATAAATATAAAAAATTATGACGATTATACCAAGTATTTTGACACTTAAAATTGAAGATATTTCAAAAAGTGGAGAGTTAATCGATGTGTCCATTGAACGACTCATATGACGTTTGTTTGACAATAATAATTTAAAAGAATAATATAAGAATAAAATAATAAAAGAATATAATTATATAAAGAAAGATAGACAGAGACCATTGGATCGTCAATCACAACAACCCCTCGCGATTTAACGAACGACTGATTTAAAGTGCCCGAACGAAAAAATAATATCCCTTTTTATTTGATAGGAGAAGTCAAAGAAAGGGACTATATATATATATATATAAACGAAAGAGGGAGACGATTGAAAAGTACCTTTCGATCCTATATATATATATGTAACACATCCATATTCCCATATATTTACGTAGCCAACTACGAGAGTGTAAAAATGTCGGGCCACGACATTGACGGCGTCGTTGCGATCGGTTTGACAACGGACTCGGAACTCTCGTAGCAAAACGTTGCTACGAGAAAGAAAATAAAATAAAAAAAAAAAAAAAAAAAAAAAAAAACAAGAAAAAGGAAGGAAGAAAGTCGAATAAAACGCATATTCCCTCTTGCGTTTCGTCGACGAGATAATGTATCGGTATGTCGTACCATGAAAGCTCGACGTATCCCGCCTGCGGTGTTTTATTATTACGCTTTTGCGATATGCAAGAAGAGAAACAAATAATAAACGTATCGACACGTTCTATAGTTATATATATATATATATATAGTGAAAGAACGAATGAACTAACCAACCAATCCCCAACATATACAAATATAACCTATGTAAAAACATATACACATGTATATAATATTTATATATTTATAGATACGTATATGAAGTTATTACTAGTTAGTATAAAACCGTGAGTCTCTCTATGAGTAGCCTTCGCACCTTGTATATCTCTTCGTGTGTCTCCCCCTACCCCTACCCCTCCTTCCCCCTTTCCCTCCTTTCACCCCCTCTAACACTCCTGTCAATTCGTTTATATTCATGTCCAAGCAAGACAACTTCGATAATATTCTTTTTTCATTCTCAATATTGTCTCGTCTCGATAACTTGAAAAGTGTTCTTTTTATTTGTATTTGTTTTGTTTTGTTTGTTTGTTTGTTTGTTTGCAAATCTCCAATTTGCAATCGTTATATTTTGTTCTCTTTTTTTCTTTTTTCTTTTCTTTTCGTTTCTAATCGTTACGGTATTTATCTATGATACATTTTTATATATTTAAAAAGTATGATTTGTTTGTTTGTTTCAGGTCTGAAAGTGATCGAAAAATGTTGAACCCAGAAACCGGTTGTTATTCGGAATCTGTTCGAGCATGGTGAGTAAAAAATTTTTTTATTGATTAGAATTAATGAAAATCATTGTTTTGTTTACTGACAATTTATAAAGATCAGGTAGGATAAAAAAAAAAAAAATTAGATGTGTGCAGATCACAGACGATAGAAGTGAAACAAACCTTCAAGGAAAACCAAGCTTCGAGATAGACGTGAATACTTATATCGAAACAATTGAATTGTAATACAGTGCCAACTATTGAAAGAACCTTATAGAACTTAGATAACTTCTCTAAATATAATTCTTTAAATTAGTTATAAAAAATAATTAAAAAAAATTGCGATAAAAATTGTGCTATGTGCTAAGTTGGACAAAAATCACTAAGTGAAATCAAATAAATTTCATGAAGATAAGTTGAAGTAATTTTGGAATTATTAATGGACAAACATATTGTGACACTGAATTTTTATATATATTAATTAATTAATTATTTTTGTTACATCGGTTTCACGGTTTCTTCCGTTTCACGATTTTCAAATCACCCTGATTCTAAAGAAATTTCCACTTCAAAAAACAATGGTGACAAGTGGAATAAAAAGAAGGTTTAAAGATAAATTGATTTGAAAAAGACAATAATTTGATTTAAAACAAAAAAAACTAAGATAAAATGCAAGATTGTATTTGTTTGAAATCCACGTAAGGTGAAATATTTCAAATCGCGTGACATTTAATCCTTATCCTTATAGAAGGTATCCTCATTAACGCGTAATCTTAATTAGGTACAAAACGGCGTTGCCATGCATGCCACCACCGACAAGGAATAGTTGTTACGTGTATGTTCAACGTTGGTAGAAGCCTTGTACTTAGGTAGGACAACATATATGTAACATGGTTCTCTAATTCTGTACGACGTACGGTTCCGTTGCGTGTTAACAGCAGTAGTAAGCAGCACCAACAGCAGTATGTATGCTGGTAGGTAGGTAAAGGTATACTCTTAACACGATTCTCTCTCTCTCTCTCTCTCTCTCTCTCTCTCTCTCTTTACTTTTACGCACGGTTTCACGCTCGTGTCTTACACGCTTCGTTGAGCAAAACGATTTTTCAACCCATTTTTTTATTACTTTTTTTTTTCCATTATAATCGAAATAATTTTCAATCGATTGATTGGACTCTCATATCTGTATAAGTTAAATTGAACTTTTCGACACGTAGTTACACGTTTGGTTTGATTAAAAATTGTTTTGTTTGGTAGATTTTAATTTTTTCGGCTACTTGTATAATATGTTTATAAAATATTAATATATTGGATTTTTTTGGGGGGGGGAGGGGAAATATAAGCTGAATTTTAATATTTATATATAATTATTATAAATATAACAATATAGATAAAATATAAATAATGTATATAGAAGGGACAATATTTGTTTTGATATATTTTAATGTATATATTTAAAATTATATATTATTATTATTATTATATTAATTTAATAGTACTATTATAATAATAATTTAATACTTGTAATAAATATTTGAAATACCAATATTGGATTGTTCACAAATTACAAAATAAATTTTAAGGAATGTATTAAAGACAATATTTTGATATTTTAAATATATATTTAAAATAATATATTATAATAATAATTTAAAATCATAAAAAAAAATGTTATTATCAAATATAAATGATTTATAATGAGTAACGTTATTTAAGGAATTTATAGGTCAGATACCTTAAATGAATATTTTATGATCGTAATATTTACCCTTGTTTCACTTTTAAAAGGGCAGTTTTATTTGTCGTAGCATACTGTCGTCATGCTTGCAGCATGTTGTTTTCTTTCTCTTTATCTCCCTATTTTTTTTTTTTTTTTTTTTATTTCTTCTTTCTGTCTCGTATCCAACGTTAGTCTTCTCTCTCTCTCTCTCTCTCTCTCTCTCTCTTTCTCACTCAATTCTTTTTACTTTTCTCCTTTTTGTTGATCTCACCACCCGTAACGGCATCCTCTCACCTTCTCGTAATTTACGATCGTTTCTTGACCGTAACTCTTTTTGCATAATTCTCAGCAGTGTGTCCCGAGGAGCGGCGGGGCAACACTCTGCCCGTTCGTCCGTCCGTCCGTCCCGTCCGTCCCCCTTTTCGAACGGGTAATAGTATACCAAGCTTCTCGAGTATTTTTATCGTCTATACGACATCCGTGAAATTCGTAAAATACGAACGGTCATCTTCGCAGATCGATCGTCGTAATTGGTTCTAGTAATTTACTACTACTTTAGTAATAATAATAGTAGTAGTAGTAGTAGTAGTAGTAGTAATAGTAGTAATAGTAATCGTCATTGGATAGAAAACTTGAAAGAAAGAAACGAAATCATCCTTTAACAGCAACAGCAACAACAACAGCAGATCCGTTTCTAATTTTCTTCCCTTCTTTTGAAAGAAATGTCTCGGGAGTTTTTCGCGAAAAGAAATTTAACGAAAAGAAATATACTCGCGATTGCTATGACGATGATGATGACGAAGGGAAGGGGTTGGAAGGGATAAAGGGGAGGAGTAGTCACGCGCTTAGACGCACGATTATTTATTTTTAACGCTTGTGTCCCGTGCTTGTTCTCTCTCTCTCTCTCTTTCTTTCGTACACACACAAACACATACACACATAGAAACGATTTATCTGCAATTGCGATTCCTTTTCTTAGGACATTAGGGAGGTGATCGCGAGACAGGAGACGTAGGGGGGTGCAGAGACGTAATGCGATTAAGGTCGTTATCAGATGTCGCTTCCACTTCTCGCGTGATGACGTCGACATTCGCGCTCGTTTGTCATCGCGTGACGTCGTCACGGGGGTTGCATGATTTACTTCCGTCTTTCCCCCTTTTCTCGCACCCTCCTCTCCTCCTCCACCTTTCTCCTTCTCTTATTCCTCCTTCTCTTTCTACTCGTCATTTCGTTCATTTCTTTTTCCGCTTTTCACCCACCACCTCTTCCTCCTCCTCCTCCTCCTCCATCTTTTCTATTTTTTTCTTTTAACTCGTCACAGTAAACTTTTCTCAAAGTAGAAAACGTTAAGTTGAAGATATAAAGATTGATTTTATATTTTGAGATAACCAAATTTTTAACTTCTACCCCCCCCCCCAAATCACTCACTCATCAACCCTTCTGACTATTTTTATTCATTTGGAAATATTTATTTGACAATTTCTATTAGTCAGAGGTATGTATCGTAATTAGTTAAGGGATAGTTCGCGTGTTACATCATAAAGTATATAATGAACATCCGTAATTCATTGAATTCGCCCTACTTCCGACACCTTTTTTTCGATTCGAACGAGAACAAGTTAAAGTGTCCAACATGGGGATCATCGTGTTGTCCTTGGTTATCTTGTTAGTAAAAGGGACATTGAAAGAGAGAGAGAAAGAGATAGAAATAGTTCTATCATGGTCAGAATTCATTGTAGCAGAGGGTGTGGCACAGAGATATAGCGATGATTAGAAGCTACACCCCCTCCCCTTCCCCTTCCCCTTCCCCTTCCACCCTCCCCCATCCTCCTCAAGTCCTTCTCCTACGAGAGTTCGAGGGTGGATCCGGAAAATTCATGGAGTTACTTAGGATCTTCGTAGCTCAATCGTTTATCTTGCGACTATGGGCTCCGAGAAAAAGGGGAACAGGAAGAGAAAGAGAGAAAGAGAGAGAGAGAGAGAGAGAGAGAGAGTGAGAAGGAAAAGGAAGTCGTTATGTCGTCGAGAGGCCACACCGGGGTCGAGACGATAATCCTAATTAATAATTAATTACCACCGGAGACACTCCCGTACTTTTGTACCCTCTATTTCTCTCTCTCTCTCTGTCTCTCTCTCTCTCTCTTTCTATCTTATATTTGTTTTTTCCTGCCCCCTCTCGAACTGGAGAATAATGCTCGATTGAATTCTTCCTGCTATGGACACTAAATTATCCTAATTGTATTATTAATATTAAATAATAATAATAATAATATTATATAGAAATTTGTTAGAGATATTTTTATATTTAATTGTTTGTTTTGTTTTTTTAATATTAATTCTTTGCACTCGAGGGAGGGCTCCCTGGTATGGATAATAATTAAAATAAATAATAAATATATAATTTATTTAAATATTTATTTATTAATTAATTAATTTAATAATTTATTATACCAGAAAGAAATAATAATTTACATATTAATAACACAAGGTTAATATATAGTAAATCCTACAATAGGTAAACATAGTTACCTGTACATAAATATAAATTTCATCGAACGTAAACGCACAGTGATGGTGGTGGTGGTGGTGATGGTGGTGGTGGTGGTGATGGTGGTGGTGGTGGTTGAGATTCGAGATTGAAATAAATAACCATTTAGACTTTTCCAAACGTCGTCGTAATCGTAGTCGATGAGAAAGAACTAAGCTCGTGTATCTTATAAAACGTTTGCAAAAGAAAACGCACATGTTACCAAAATAATAAAAAATAAAGTACAGTAGTTATGTATACATACGTTAGATAGAAAACACACACTTTGGTAGAGAAATTGCTCGAGTTTTACGAGATTTCATAGTAAAAGAGGAACGGATGAGTTAGAAAAAGAGAAATGAGAGAGAGAGAGAGATAGAGAGAGAGAGAGAGAGAGAGAGAGGAATATATGAGGAAGATATGGGAGTCAACGACATTGCTTGAGAAAAAGAGATAAAGATAGTAAGATTGAAAGAGGAAGATATTTTCTTTCTCTCTTTTTCTTTTTCTGTTCGCTTCAGGAGTCTCAACCAACTGGAGAG
This sequence comes from Polistes dominula, assembly GCF_049000335.1. Lineage (NCBI taxonomy): Eukaryota > Metazoa > Arthropoda > Insecta > Hymenoptera > Vespidae > Polistes > Polistes dominula. The sequence goes on from NW_028301046.1 coordinate 1,173,241, forward strand.
ATTTTTCTTTCGTACAGGATTCTTCTTTCTCTCTCTTTCTTTATCTCTCTTTCTCTCGGAAAGTTGTACGCGTGCGTCGGTAGTACATGGCGGAGTCTCGAACCCCCAGGAGCACCCCAGTTTGTCAAGTCGACCCTTCGGTGTCGCTTACAAGACGGCAAATTTGTCTCAGATAAGCAAAACAAACACATCGCGGTTGGATGAGCCGCCTCCATTCGTCGTCCTCCTCATCCTCCTCCTCATCCTCCTCCTCCTCCTCTTTCTCCTTTATTATTTTATTTTTTTCTACTTTTTCCTTTTGTATTTTTCTTCTCTTTTATTTCGTTTCCATCTTCTTCGTCGTCTGTACTAATCTGGGCTTGCTACTTGCCGTGTTCCGCTTCGTTCCATCTTTTTAATCTTTTTCATATTTCTTCTTCTTCTTCTTTACGTGCGTTTAATTTTAAAATACACAACAATATTTAGGAATATTTTTTTATAAAATTAAATTTGTTATAAACATATATTTTCCGTGCATTTAAATAAATATGTCGGTACTTACGTATTAACGCAGCAATAATTCCGCTAATGCGCCAATAAAGAGCAACCTTGTTGTTTGCACACAGCAACCGTCAGGGTTTCGTCAGGGTTTTGTCAGGGTTGCGTCAGGATTATGGCGACAACATCAGGTGAAAGAAAATATAGAACGTTTTTGAATCTATGTTAAATTCTATATCGGTCCATTTTCCATCGAAACCTGATTGACTACTTTTTACAAATAAATTGTTTTGAATTTTGAGTGTTTTGATTTTAAATGAAGTTTTGTTATTCTATAATTTGTAGAAACAATTTAAGTTGTAGATTCGCGCATTAGCGGAATTTGGTTCGATGGTGTTAATACTTTTTTACTAATACAATATTTCTAATGTACTATCGTTCTTACACATGGCACGGAACGTGTTAATCAAACAATCAATCATTAATCAAAAAACTATTCTTATTATTTAATAATAGTAAAAAAAAGCTTTCTAATGAATGATGAATATTAAAAAAAAAGAAAAAGGTGTGAAAAATTGGACATTTTCTATATTAGATGTATGTATGTGTGATCTACGAGTGAACAACTGTAAGGATTTTGAATTATGGATCGATTCGGCGAATTCTCTGTTTCAAACGATTTTCTCGTATTTCGGTCGCTCGAGGGATTTGCATATATTAGATTTTATCCTTCTGAGAACGTCCGTCTTTCAGATGCGCAAGTATTTATGAGTATCCCCATATAATGGGTCCCGAATTCCAAATGGAATCCCGGTGGCAACTTCATTATAGTCTCGGTTTCGAACGATTTTAGAAGAGACTTATCGTCGAAAGACACTACTATTTACATCAAACATGTTTTTAAAACGTCCTTCCTTTCATGTTCAATTAGACGATCAAGATAAAAACTATAATTATTCATCATTACGTATGGAAATTGTGATTGGTTATACGTGTTTTTAAACAATTATATTATATATTGGTTAGAATTTTTGACCTACGTGAAAATTGTTGTTCCTCGAGTATGCGTGTTTTACATACATGTTTATGTATGCGAACATTTAAATGACAGTTGACACAAAATTGTTTTATGCATCGTTGAATTTAATTAAAAAAAAAAAAAAAAAAAAAAAAAAAATCACTTTTTTCCCCATTCAGGTATCATCTTTTTCTTTTTTTTATTTTAATCATAAAAATTCGTCACAGTTAAGATAAAGAAATAAAGAAATAAATAATAGTTTTGTAATGTTCTTTTTGGGTATCCGTAGAACATATCTATCAATGGTCGTTCCGTGAAATCCCTTTTTAACGGCAAACGAGAGTTTAATGCACTTTTTAAAGGGCTCAACTTACGATCCACGACGAATTAGATCAGGCAATCGAGAAAGGATTACGAATCATCAACGCGATAACGCATGGAATACAAAAAAAAAAGGGTAGTGGAAATAAACACGTACACACACACATATACATATATATATTTTTTTAACGTACTCCAATGTAAAGTTTACGTACCCTAGGTACATTTGTGTATGTACACATGCAGAGAAGCAAATTCGTTTCGGTAAAGGCACGCAGGGTTGGTTTGGTTTGGTTTGGTTTGGTTTGGTTGGTTGGGTTGGGTTGGGTAGGTTGGCGTTCGCTCATCGCACCCTGAAAATCGTAAGGGCAGCTGCGCTAAAAGAGAAATCTCAGAGACCTCCAGCTGCACTTTTCGATTCTACGAGGGTGACTAGTCATCGAATAAGAGCGAGAGAGAGTTTAATACTCCGAGAGTATGAGACTGAAAGAGAAGAAGAAGAATCAGAGGAAAGAAGGGGAAGAGAATCAACGAAAATCATTTTGCACGTGTCAAACGGATGTCGATCGAGGAGAGTTCACTTACATTCGATACGGTTTTCTTCGAGTCGCGAAACTAATCGCTAGGATCAAACGATTCGCGAGAGCTATAGACCCCCTCCCCTCGCCCCCCCCACCCGTCCCCTTTTTATTCGTTTTGCAACAAAAAATATATTATTACATATATACCTGTTTAGAAGATAACAAAAATATATTTGAAAACACGTAAATACATTTTTTAACAATCATTATTATTTAACCCTTTGCACTTTGCTGTCTCAACGTATGAGATATTAAAGTTTAGTAGTGATTACAAGGAATGAAGTTATTTCAGCACAAATTTGTTGAGACATGCATGTTTCCCTGATGTTTTCTCTTAAAATAGTGCAAGATATCTAATTAAAATATAGTCAAATAACAAAGATATGTAAAAGTAATTGTCAGCAGGTTTTGTGTTTTAAGAGAATGCGAGATGTGTGCTTACGACGCGGCCCGAGAACTTTTTGGCGAAACTTGAGAAGAACGATAAGAAGAATTTGTAGAAGAGAAAGGTTTTTTAATAGAAGCATAATCTCGTATTTTATAGTGAGATTTATAATGTACAAGGAAATATTATCAAACAGTGTTACATTTCAAATACAATGGAAGAACGCGCTTGGCGCTTTTTTTTTTTTTGTCAATTGCAACGCTAATACACACATACATTATCTTGGTAAATAAGTTCTTTTGATAAAAGTTCTTTAAGTAAATATGTTTCTTGATGTTTACAGATTAATATAAGTCCAATATCATTAGAATCAGTTACTTGGTTTCAAAGTTATACTAAATAATACGAGGGTCTGTAAATGTGCCATTTCTGTGGCACAGAGTAGCTGCTGCTACCACCTAACGTTGAGAATCGTGCGAAGTGCAAAGGGTTAATATCTTTTTATTATTTAAAGTGTCACGATAAATCTGTCAAATGTAAATTTATTTTTGTAATATAATATGTTACATACACACACACATGTGTGTGATCATCTTATGATAAAAAATGTAATCTCGTTAACCTGTGACATAATTTTTTAATTGTTCTTTATCAACAAAATAATATAAGTATAGAGCAGGTAGTTTTGTATAACAGTTGATTAATTATTAAATTAAAGAGTACGATATACGTTTAATTATTTGTACGATTGTTAATGACAGGTATTGAAAGATCACACCTATTACTATTGCTTTTATTTTTCTATTAACGAATTTGGTTTTTAACACGAGACTCTTGTGAAAGAATATTAAAGAGAGAATGAGAGAGAGAGAGAGAGAGAGAAATAGTCGACACACGTGTCATTATGGGTACAAAAGGATAGTGGGGGCACTTTTAAGAGAGAAACCGTTCTCTCTCTTTCGATATATAAATATATATGTATATATGTATGTACATACGTATGTACATTGTACATATATAGAAAATCAACGAAAGCAGAATAGATGGAAGCATGCACGTGGTGCTGCTGCTGTTGCTGCGTATACGTCGAGGAACCAGCCCTCCGGGGGTTTTGTCGAGGGGTAAACATCGTGTAACCACCACCGGGGAAAACACGCAGGGGGTGAGTTGCGATTGTGCTTTGGCCGAGGTTCTCGCATACGAATCCATAAATATTTTATTGGCTCGTCATTCGATTTTATTGCGGCAGGTAATCGAATGACACGCCGGATTACGCCCACGGTATTTCTATTTATTTCCAAAGAAATGCTTCGATTTTATATCGCATTCTAACACGTGGATTGATTGAAAAATTACTAATTCCTTTTTAGTTAATTAGAGAAATTGTTTATTTTTATAATAATAATAATAATAATTATTATTATTATTATTATTGATTTTAATTCGTGTATTAAAGTAAAAACATTGTTTTATAATTTATTTACATCTTATAAAAAGATATATTATATATAAATTACGTGTCAATATTAAATTATAGAATTTTGATTAACAATTAATAATCTGCTATGATAAAAATCTAATTTTTTTAGAATTAATAATATAACTTTAGAATTAATAAGAAAACATTGTGTCTAAATCATCAAAATTAATTATACGAAACAAAAGTAATTAGATACATTTCTATATATAATAATACTAATAATAATAATAATAATAATAATATTGTATATAGAATATGATAGAAAATATAGATGATTTAGAAAACATATTAAGCCTTAGCTACAAGAAGCGTAGTCTTTCTTTCCCTTCGTTCATCTCGCTTAATTAAACCGAGGCACTTAGTAGCAGTGAATGGTTCTTGATTGGCGAAGAGGTACCTACCTACCTATCTACCTATCTACCTACCTACCTACCTACCTACCTACCTACCTACCTATCTACCTTACCTACCTACCTACCTTCCCTACGAGAGGACGAGCTCTCGTAAGTTGGCGAACAGGATACGCGTACGACGACTTCAACTCGAACCGAGTCGAGTCGATGGCAGGACGAGTCGGCCACTCAGTCAACATCATGCGAATGCTGAGTTATGTCGAGGGTCCGGCTTCTTTTAAACTCGCCAATAAATCGGCCGTTCTTCCTTCAAGATGCGGTTCCTCTCTCCTTTCTCTTTCTCTTTCTAACTTTAGTCTCTTCTTCTTTCCTTTCCTTCTTCTTCTTCTTCTTCTTCTTCTTATTCATCCACACAAACTTACACACACACACATCTCTACCTTGCTTCCTAATTTTTATATTTTTTTTTTTTTTTTTTACTACCATGGACCTATCCCATCGACCACCACCCTGAAGCTCGTACTTTTTCGTCTTCTTCTTCTTCTTCTTCTTCTTCTTCATCGTCTTCAGGTAGCACAAAATTCATTGCATCCTTTTTACTTCTCTTCTTCTCTTACCTGCGAATGCACCTCGACGAGCGAGGTGCGAAAATATCGACTCGTTTGCCCGATGACTCGACGGCTTCTCTTTCTTTCTTTCTTTCTTTCTTTCTTCTTTTTATATTTTACTTCTATCTTTCTCTTTCTATCCTTACGTTACTCTTATTTTCTCTCTTTATCTTTATCTTTCTCTCGTAATATTTCTTCTCAAGATCGATCGTACTAACGGTACGATGTTAAGCGGTAAAAATTGAAAAAAAAAAAAAAAAAAAAAAAAAAACATGAAGAAGAAACCAGGAGCTTCAGAGTAGGTAATTATTCAGCTTCGTTTCAGCTTCATTCCAAATCGTTATGGAATATAACGATTGGATATGAAGACAGAGAGTGGAGAGAGAGAGAGAGAGAGAGAGAAGGCTAGGATGAAAATATATATCTAACGCATTTACCAATCCTACTTTTCTTTGATTTTTTTTTCTTTATGTATTTTTTTTTCTTGCCCCATTGAAAACTTGACGATCGATAGGATAGTTCGCACAAATGCATGCAACGCATCGTTATAGCTTAAATTCGTCCGGGTCCGTCATTAATCAACGTAATGCACGCGACAGCCGATATAGGCATCTACGTTATCGACGTTTACTATCTCGTATGCTTTGATTTACATTTAGTCGGTTAAATCTTCATTCGAACGTATCGATCACATATGATGATACGATAGCAGTAGTAACCATACACCTATATCCCCCATTTTCAGTAAAACGCGTGATCTGCCAATGTGTCTTTTATTTTTCTAGTTCTTTTTTTTTCTTCTTCTTCTTTTTCCTTAATTGATTGTTCTATTCCTCTCATTGTTTTTGTTTTTTTTTTTTTTTGAAACCCTTTGAGTGATGAATAATTTTAACTAAAATGTTTTTTTTTTAAGAACGAAATAATTTATTAATAATAAATTAAAGGTTTATCATAATAAATTATTTTAAATAAACATTTTCTAATTTAATGTATTCTAATTTGAAATAAATTTAATATTATAATAAAATGTATTAAAATATATTTAATATTACATTAATTTAAATATTAAATATATTTAATAATTCTATTAAATACAAAATTCTATAATAAAAAAGAAATAAATAAATAGTTAATTACAAAATACATTTATTTAAATTTCCATCGATCGTATATGTGTTATTCACACTTACATTAACAACACATTATAGAACTTTTGTATAAAAGCATGACGCAGTAATTAGAGTTCCCGTGAGGGTTAGCAATGCATAATCTCATAATGGTATATCTTGGTAACTGACCGAGGTGAGATCTCTCTTGGAATAGAATGCAGAATAATCCTAGCAATACCTAGTCGAGAAACGTGCAATGCATCACTAGGAAGATGGAGAGAGAGAGAGAGAGAGAGAGAGGATGATAGGTGCGTATCGATAGGTGGAATCTCTTGGCGTTGTGTGTGCCATCGGACACCGATTAATAATTACGGCATTGTCGCCCCTCGCGACAACTCGCTTTAATCAATGTCATCGGCCCAATTTCCGATTACCGCTACCTTCCACCTCTCCCCCTCCCCTTCCCTTCCCTACCCTCCCCACCCCACCCCTTCCTTTTCTACCTCCACCTATTACCCTCTACCCTTTTCCCTACTATAACGGCCTTCTCTATTCAGGAAATTGCACGAGTAGTACTCCGCCGCGTTGGCTGACCAAAACGCAAACCGGAAGTCGCGATTTATCGACACTGGTTATCGATTATCTAATGTAAGCTTTGGACACCACACGAAAGTGTCCTTCGAGAATTCCAAATTGTCCGTTCTAGTTTCTCTATGACTTATATTAGGATAATCGTTTATTTATTACTCTATCACGTTATTGCATATTTCATTAATTGTATTTTTGTTTGTTTGATTTGAACTATGTGGGTGCATTGTAAATTTGTAGATTAGAACAAGAATTCTTGTGTTTTGTTTGTTGTTAGTAAAATTATGGGTATTTACGTGTTAACGCCATCGTAGCAAAAATTTCGCTAATGCGCCAATTAAGAGCAATTTTGTTGTTTGCACACAACAACCGTCAGGGTTGCGTCAGGGTTTCGTCAAGGTTATGGGTTTATCAGGTGAAAAAAAATAGAGACTGTGTTGAATCTATGTTAAATTCTATATCGACCTATTTTCCAGCGAAATTCGATTGACTACTTTTTATAAATTAAATGTTTTAAATTTGGAAATTGTTTTTGATTTGAATTGAAGTTTTGTTATTCTATGATTTGTCGCAACAATTTGAGATGTTGATTAGCGCATTAGTGGAATTTTTGTTACGATGGTGTTACATACGTAAAGACTTAAAATATCAATCAAGACGTATTCGTTAAAACTTGATAGAGGTAAATCAGGTCAATCAAAGGTGCGAAAACATTTCACGGGGTTCGCACGGAGTAATTCGAACTAATTGTTAAGAGTCTCGTTTACGAGAGGCAATTTTTCAAAAATTTTTTCTAGTTTAATACTCAATGATGTTTGATGTTTTTTGTCTTAAATTAAAATGATAAATAGTTATGTTTTTTTTTTCAATAATTATCTCGATAACCGTAACAAATTAAGAGGAGGTAAACCGTTTAAGATTCCCTTCAGTCGATAATATTTGTCAGAAATTCAAGATTGCTCAGATTTTTCCAGAGTTTGTAAGAAAATTATTGATGGGTATCTTGTTTCTTGTTTCTTGTTTTTTTTTTTTTTTTTAACTACCTGCTAAAAAGTAGGTAAAATCTTTCTACGAAAGGAAAAGAAAAACCCCCCCCCTGACCTGAAGACTTACTTTTCCCTTAGGGGGGTTAACGATGTTACCTAGGATAAGATTCTATCTTCTTTTGGGATAAAAATCTTTCGTTTCACTTCTAATTTAAGGTTTTTTTTTTTTTTTTTTTTTTTTCTTCTTCTTTTCTTCATCTTTTTCTTTGATGTCCTTTTCCCTCTTTTTTTTTTTTTTACAGGTAGCACCTAAGCCGATTAGATGTGCCACGTTGCGTTTAGGACGATTCTTCATCTTTCGAACAAACTTAACCCTTGTTTCATTCAGATGAACATCGAAGATGTTCTCTTTCTTTCGAGGAGTGAAAAAAGAAAAACATTTGAAAAAAAAAAAAAAATGGAAGATGTTAATACTTAAGAATCTAAAGTCTGATCCGTGTAGGACATTCGGTGACGACAGTTCGTGGATTAAAAATATCCTTTTTTTTTTTGTTTCATTTTTTTGTACAATAATATCATCAATCCGTTCTTTCATTCGTTTCAAATAGTTTTTTTTTTTTTTTTGAATCGTTCAAGATCTTAATATCATTTAACACTTTGATTTCGATTCTTTAACATTTCGATCTATTAACCCCCATTGAAATCTGACCGAGACTTTATCTCTGTTGGGACATTTAACACAATTTAAATACCATTAGATAAGATATATGTTATGTCTGATATATTATAGGATTTAAATATGGGATAGTGTCAATAATTTCATTTTTAACTACTTTTCAGTTTCCCTTATCATATTTTCTTTTTATTTGTGAAAGTTGTGATCTGTTAGAGATTGAACTGGTTTCCATTTGAAAATGTTTATCCTCGCGTATGATCGTAACGTTTCTTTACACGAGTGGGGTCAACAAGTTTATTGTTGTATCTTCTGTCTCACTCGTTGTGTGTTGGTAGATATCGAGATAAAGTATGAAAGAGAAAAAATATAGGAAGAAGAAGAAGAAGAAAAAGAAAAGAAAAGAAAAGAAAAAAGAAAAGAGAAGAGACAGAGTGAGAATAAGAATGAAAGAAATGACGCCTCTCAATCGCAGACGATTTAAAGCCCATCATTGACCCTTTCTATGACCTAACAGTTCGTCCAGTAAATGAAAACTTTCACCACCTTCTTCTTCTTCTTCTTCTTCTTCTTATTCATCTTCATCTTCTTTGGTAAAGTTTAAATCAACCAATAGATTCAGTGGTAAAAGTTTCAATGTCTAACTTAAAACTGTTCGCACAAAATGTTCTTCTTCCTTCTCCTCATTTCTTGCGGTTGTTAGGTGAACGATCGTTTTCTTAGAACGCGAACATTTGCAAATACCTGTCAGAGGTATCGGTTTCTATTATGGTGAGAACGATTGCAAAAATCTTTATGCTTGTCTTTCTACGTTATTGTTCATATAAATTAAGATTTTTCATTTATTTTTCATATTTAATTTTATTTACTTTATTATTTTGTAATTATAGGTTTTTTTTTTTAATATATTTTATTTTTATGTTTATTTTTAAATATATTAATTATATATTATTATATATTATATTTTATTTTATTTATTTTATTTTATTTATTTAATTTTTTTATTTATTTATTTTTTTTATATATATATTTATAATATTATATATTAATTAAAAATATATTACAATATTATATATAATATATAAATATAAATATTCTTTATATATTATTATTACAATTACACAATATTTTACAAAGAAAACACGATCTATTTTTTTAATAATTTATTTATTATAAATGAACAAATATTTTAACGTTAACATCTGAAAATATTCGACACCTTACAAGATTTTAGCCAAGGTACCGTTTCTACATCTCTAACATACATAAATCAATCATATTGACAAATTTATAAATCCTTGGGGACTTCTAATCCTTGACAGACTTTGGAATCCTTGAGATGGTCGGTCACGCCAAAGAAACTTCCCTGCCAAGTGAAAATCTTTTCTTATTTTTCAGTTTCTTTCCCCCCCCCCCCGTTTCTTTTGTTAGCAACTACAGTAATATGCCGACGCTAGTTTTCCTAAATCCTGACACTTGGGGCTCGTCTCCGTTAGATTTAACAAAATACAGAAAAAAAAGGAATACCCGTGACAGGTAGAAATGATAAATTTAGTAGAAATCCAGTTAGTCTTTTGTGATTCTTATTTTTGTAACAGGTTACCTGAGACCGTTACACGTTACACCTTACCTTGCTCCTAATTAATTTTTTCCATTTACAACTGTAATTTTGTAAACCTTGAAAGATCAAAAATGATAAATGATTTCACCTGTAACATTAGGTTACAATTGTTAATATAAAATGAAGGAATAATTTTTCCAATAATTTACGATAAATATCGAACGGTTATTTACAATAAATTTTTATTGATTTACTGTTAATATTATTTCAATGTCATTTGTAAATAATTTCTCATGTAACATTAGGTTACAATTGTTAATATAAAATGAAGGAATAATTTTGCAAAGAATTTACGATAATTTGAACAATTATTTTTACGTTATTTTTAATAAATTGTTACTAATTTACTGTTAATATTATTTCAATTTTGTTTGAAAATAAATTAAGATGTTTGATTTAATCAGACAAAACCCCATATGACATTGAATGAGTTGTGAACATCTTATTCACAGTAGGAAACTCGTAAAATTAGTGACAGTGTCTTATTTCTGTTAAATGGTGTCAAACACTGAGGAAAACGAATCGAAAAGTAGAGGCAACAAGAAAAATACAGAAATTTCACTGAAATACTAAACTGTTTAAGTTAAGACACACATGGTAGAACAATAATATCTTTTTTTCCCCGCCTGTTTCAAATTTTCTAACACTTTCTCTTATTATATTCGTTTTACTTTTAAAGTGATGTAAATTACACAAGTTATTGTCAAAGCATTGGAAAAAGATAAATAAACAGAAGAAAAAGATAATGCTCTTCTTTATTTTGAAATTTATTTATTTTTTTTTTTTTTTTTCAAAAATAGATTATCCTATTTTCTTTGTAAGAAAAACAAATCAACGAGATATTTGACACAACTTATACGAAAAGGTAGTCTTAATTATTTGTGATTAACGTTTAACAAAAATAATAAAATAAAATAAAATTAAATTAAATAAAAGAGTAAAAAGAGAAACAGAGAGATTGTATTCTCCCTGATGCAACCCTGACGCAATCCTGACGAAACCCTGACACAACTTATATGTAAAGTTATTCTTAATTATTTGTAATTAACGTTTAACAAAAAAAGAAAAGAAATTAAAATAAAATGAAATCAAATAAAATAAAAAGGTAAAAAAGAGAGGAGATGGATTGTATTCTCCTATTTTCGACATTTCGATATTTGAATGTTCTCCCAGTGGGTGGGGAAGGGGACGAGGGGGGACGGGGACGGGTGGGTGGAGGGGGGAAACGAAGAGATTAGTTTCACGGCTCGTTATCGTGAAAATAATTCGAGAGAAAAGTCCGTGAAATAGGAATCCATTCGGATTGCCTGCCGGTGAAAATGATTTTCGAGTAAATCCTTCAAAGGGATCCACCGAAAGCCGATGGAAAGAGGAGAAGAGAGGAGTGAAGAGAAGAGAAGAGAAGAGGAGAGGAGAGGAGAGGAGAGGAGAGGAGAGGAGAGAGTCGATAGATAGCGAACGACCGATATATCGTATCCGTGCGTAAAACGAAATTTTCCCAATGGAAAATGCTAGCTGAGCAGAATTCAACCCAACAGCAGCAGAGAATGAAACTGAACAGGACGACTATGACGACGACGACGACGATGACGACGACGACGACACACTGTCACTACCATACCGGATGTTGGTTGGTTGGCTAACGAATCTTCGTCAATCGATTTTTTTTTACTCGATTTTTACTCGATTTTTGATTCGGTTTACTCAAACGAATTCTATACGTACTTCTTTTTTTTTTGGTTTTATTTTATTTTTTTTCTTTGCTTTTTTTTTTTTTTTGAGCATTGGACAAAAAGGTGTAAATCTGTTTTTTTTTTTTTTTTTTTTTTAATGATTTTCTATGGGTTGTTTTTTTTTTCTTTCTTTCTTTATACATCATCATCTGTATTTCTATTACTGTAGATCTTCCTTTCCATTCGTTTTGCAATTTTTATAATTTTTTTTTTTACCAAAGAGTGGGGAGTTTTATTTTTATTTCTATTTCTTTTTTTTTGAGCATTGAACGAAAACGTGTAAATCTTTTTTGTTTCTTCAGTTTCATTTTATTTTCTTCTTTCTTTTTTTTTTTTTACATTCGTTAACATTTCATTTTGCAATTGTTATATTTACTTTTATATCAATTAATTTTTCTTCACACGTGGAGAGTGGGAGTTTGTAATGGTTTATTATTTTTATGTTTCTTATCATCTCTCGCAACGTTAATGAAAATATTTCTTTCTTTTTTTTGTGTGTGTCTAGCATAAACTAAAAATGGTTTAAACACAACGGATCGATAACAACGGTCCATCTCCGACAGTCTGAAACTTTTATCTCGAGAGTTTCAGGATAGAGTTTCTACGTCGAGAGTTAGCCAATGAGAAAATAGCAAAAGTCTCCAGACAACAACACCTCTGCGATATCTCAAACTTTTGACGATCGATGGACGAATAGATGGATGGATGGATGGATGGATGGATAGATGGTTGTTATACATACGTCAGGTTGATTCGTAAATTTTCTATGAAAATTCGTCGTAAATTGGGTTCTATTATATATATATACATATATATAGGTGATAAAAACGAATAGAGAAATGAAAAAACAAAACAAAACGTGAATAAGAAGAAAAAAGGAAAAAAAAATGACGAAAAAATAACCCAAAATTTGATTATCACCCTTATCCACCCCTCTCCTCCTGTCCCCTTCCTAAATCGAATAAAAGTGTTCCTTTTTTTTTTCTATTTTTTATTGTTTTTTGTTTGTTCGTTCGTTCGTTCGTTCGTTTTCGTATTCTCGATCAGAGTTATGAAATACAAAAGTTCCCTTTCGCAAACAACCCCGGACCGATTCGATTTTCAAATTCGTTTACAGATACCGAACGCTAACCAATGACAACGTTATCTCGGAAATATTTGGCGTTTCGAAAGTTCTATATTTTTTATCTTGCTATCTCTCTCTCTCTCTCTCTTTCTCTCTTCTTTCTCTCGTAACTTTCATTTTGACCATAAAAATGGTCTCTACGCGGAAACGCGTTTGGATTTTATCGTTCGATGTGAAAATACGTCCGAGTATATTGTCGAATATATCGAGGGAGGTTTTTTTTCCTCCTCCCCCCCCCCCGCCCCCATGGTTCAACAATATTTTAAATCAAACTCCCATAACTTCCGATCATTCGATAATGCTCGATTACTATTATTAATTTATTTAATTTTGTTTTTTTTTCATGTATATGTAAAATATATACAATTGAAAGTTTTCATTTGAGGATGAAAATGTTCGTTTGAAAAAAGAAAAAAAAGAAGAAAAAAAAATAAAGTGACTCGATAAAAAACCTTTCGATGATGTATTTAACCATGGTGTTTTAATTAGGCTAGTCGTTTCCGAAAGGAAATGATTTGTGTCCGGATGCGAGGAGTGCACGATTAAAGTACGTACCAACATGGTTTTCCGGAATGCAACGCTGACGCGGTAGCCCGTGTCGAGACGCGCGTTTACAACACGGCAGGAGGGGGACTCACCTGACACCGTGTGTCGGCCCTACGTAACACGAGTTGCATCGGGGAGTAAAGGCGGCGGGGGGAGGAGGAGGGGGACGGTGCTTTTAGTGAGAGGCACACGCGAACTTCAAAGGGCGAGAGGAAGGGAAAGGAATGAAGAACAAAGTTCTTCATGTAACTTCGTCTTTTTATCTGTAGTCTTACGAAAAACACTGATACATATACTATTGATACATTACTATATATATATGTGGGAAATTTTGATTTTTTGTGTATAAATTATAATATATTTATAATTAATATTATATAATTATAATATAATATATTATAATTAATAATATTATTAATGGGTAATATGTAACAAAATTATATAGTTTGGATAGAAAATAATTATTTAGATATATTAGCACAAATTATTTATATATTTTTATATATTTAATTTATATATTTATATATATTTTCTTATATAATATAATATATATATATATATTTTTTTTAAATATAATAATATTCTCTATATTATTTATAATAATATTATATATAATTTTATTATATATGTATATATAATTATATTAATTATATTATATTATTAATTATTATATTATATATAATTGTATTTATTTAATTTATTAATTTAATAATATTATATTAATATTCTTATTAATATTAATAATTATATATAACAATCTTATATATATATAAAATAAAATAAAATAAAATTTGGTAGAGATAAAATTATATTAAAATTATTATTAAAATAGAAACAAAGTATTGTTTCAAGATAACATTTAATTTAAATAGATTTTTCTTAGGAAATGAGTAAAAAGAAATACAAGTTTTCTACGACCAACACACACACACACACATACACACACAGACAGAGTTAACTATTTCCTAGGAAACATTAGAAAGCAAGCAAGGGTTAAGCGATCCTCTCTCTTGTTGTATTAGCTTAAGCCTCTCTCTCTCTCTCTCTCTTTTTTCTCTCTTTTTCTCTCTTTTTCTTTTTAGTCACTGTGTTACAAGCAAACGGTTTGTTCCTTATCGTTTTACATCGCGTTCTTAAGAAGAGAAGGAAATAATCGTGCACGTGCGTGGCTTTTCGCGAGACTTTTAACTGGCAAATGCTGTTGCTGTTGCTGTTGCTGTTACTGTTGCTGTTGCTGTTACTGTTGCTGTTGCTTGCTGCTGTTTGCTGCTGGAAAGGGGACGCGCGCTTCACGAAACGAAAGTTTCCAAGAAGAAGTTTGTAATGGGATAGCCGTGCCACTTGCAAAAGCCACGGAATGCGGGCGATAACACTGCACTTTAAATAAATTCTTTTTTTACAATTCTTTTCTCCAGATTTTTTCTTTTTTCTTTTAACTATTAGAAAACGTAGTTCTTTTTCTTTTTCTTTTTCTTTTTTTTCTTTTCTTTTTTTTTTTTTTTAACTAATTTTCTTCTCGTCAAACAATTAACTTATTTTTCATCTTTAGCCTCGTTTGCAAAAACAACGTACGTTTAACTATGATTATTTTTGGATTATTTATCATTTATTTTCTATTTTTTTTTTATTAGAAAGAAAGACAATTTGAAATTCATAGTAATTTCTAACAATCCGTGTATAATTTGGATATTTATCATACCAACACGTATTTAAATTCTTTCCAGATGTAAGCCACATGTTGCTATACAGGTATCTGATCAAAGAATGGACAAAAAAATTTGAGTTACTAGGATTTTTATTTCTTACAATAGAATTCTTACTTAGTTCGTTCCTAGGAACTAAGAAAAATGGATTTACCACCTTGTTGATCTGATCAATATGTTGAGCACATGTTAAAAATATGTTTTCCAAAATGTTTAGAATATTTTCTAGAAATGTGTGTACTTGACATTTTTCACTATTAACATCCCCATCTATGAAAACAAAAAAGAAACATCGTGCAGTTACCATTTTGAAAATTCTAAGAAACCACATATGAGTTGGTAGTTCAGAAAATCATTTCGTGTTTTGCTGACACAATAATTGACAAATAGTGACACATGAGATCAATTTAGAGATTAAATTGATCAAATTTAACTATTTATGATCACTTGAAAGGTTTAGGTTTAACCTCGAAACCAAAATAATTATTATATTTTATTAGTATTAATTATTAATTCTCTATATTATGGTGTGTAGAACATAAAAATATATAATAAATTGATGTAAATATAATGATTGTTTTCAATCATAGAAAAAAACATTTTCCTCTCTTCTTACGTTTTCTTAGAGCGTCGAAAGAGTTCAACCCTTTTTTTTTTTGTCGTTTCCAAAAGAAAGAAAGAAAGAAAGAAAGGAAGGAAGGAAGAAAAAGAGAGGAAGGGTATGGGACACCATCCGGTCACGTACGGACCGCCACGGCTGGTTCACGATGTGGGGGCTCCGAGAAATCGTAACTTGCCGTGTTTATCACCGGCAGGCAGGAACGGTGCCGAGAGTGGTGTGGCTCGTAGTTGCCGTCGGCCACGAAGCAGCAATAGTTGTTGCTCCTTGTCCAACAGAATCCTATGGGAGATTTCTTTCTTTTTCTTACAAATACAAAAAAAAAAAAGAAGAAAAAAAAAGTGACTTTACCATGGTCACTGAGACGACGAAGGGTCTACTAACCCTTCCGCCTTTCTCGCGACAAACCGTCGTGCCCCGTCCGTCCGTCGCATTTCTGCACACCCACGTTCTCTTCTCCTTCTCGCGATATTATTTTCTCTTCAAGGAATATTCTGTTTTTTCTTTTTTTTTCTTTTTTTTATTATTATTATTATTATTACTTCATGTTCTCTCTTGTCCCCTAACGAATTATCATTTTTTAAATATAATTTTTTTTATTAATTTTTTTTTTATTATAACTTTGCATGGTTTTATATGCAATTGAATGCATTTTCATTGTGTAATATTTCCGATAGATTGATACAACGTTTAATTTTTTATTATTTAATTATTATTAATTGTAATTGTTTTATTATTTTTGGCTAGATTATTTAGGATACTTTTAAATATGTTTAACTTTACTAATAATATATGTTTAATATATATTTAATTTATTTTCTTTTTTTAGTTAGAAAAGAAGACAATTTGAAAATTGTATTTAATATAAATTGATATAACATTTATTGTTTTAATAATAATTAATTGTAATTGTTTTATTATTTTTGTTAGATTATTTAGGATACTTTTAAATATGTTTAACTTTATTAATAAT
This sequence comes from Polistes dominula, assembly GCF_049000335.1. Lineage (NCBI taxonomy): Eukaryota > Metazoa > Arthropoda > Insecta > Hymenoptera > Vespidae > Polistes > Polistes dominula. The sequence continues at coordinate 1,190,141 of NW_028301046.1, forward strand.
ATAGGTATATCTTATTTTTTATTACACATTAAGCTTGCCAATCTTATGTCAATCGATAGTTAATTTAAATAATAATTCTTACCAATTAACTTGAACATAATTAATTCCAATTTTGTTTCAGTTATAACAACATTTACATTTGTTTAATTGAAATTGATCAATTGTCAAATTCATAGAAATGAAATGTATAATAAAATTAGCAGAAATAAGAGAAAAGTTATTAAAGAGAAGTAGATGGTTTCCCCCTCATCTCTCTCTTCTCTCTCTCTCTCTCCCTTTCTCTGTTTCTCTCTTTCTGTATCCTTTTCTCTCTCTTTCTCTGTTTCTCTCATTCTGTATCCTTCTCTCTTTTTCACTCTTTTTTCATCGTTCGTTTCCTTCTCGCACGCCGGAGGGCCAAGAGTTCGCGGTGGGGCCGTTCATCAGAGGCAACTTGTCACGCCGCTGGGCATCGGACATAAATTCCACTCCGTAATGTGACAGGTCCTCGCTTCTACCCCCGAGAAAACCATCTTACGGTTCTGCTCCTTCCAAGGACCATTCTCTCTCTCTCTCTCTCTCTCTCTCTCTTTCTCTTGGAATTCTTTCCTATAACTCGAGGTCGTCCTCGTTCGAAGTTGCATCTCTTCGATTATTGAGAAACAATCCGTTGCTCATTCAATAATCTTTCTTATTTTTAATATTTCTTTCAAAAGTAATCCTAATTATCATTATTATTATTATTTTTTTTTTTTTTTAACTTTACCCACATAAATCATTTTCTATAAAAAATAATTATACACACACACAGGTTGGAATATTTGTATTGGAACATTTACAAATTTGTTTCATCATTCTGTGTGTGTATTTTTGTCAAGAAATGTATTTGTAATTAACGATTGAAATTTTTCCATCCCCTTATATTTGCATATTAAAAAAATATATTTAACAAATATCAAGAGTATACCTTCTTTTCTTTTTTTGGTATATATTTAAGGAATAAAGTGAAAAGAGGTAGAACGGGGTGTAGATGTAATGTAGAACGAAGCACTCACTGTTAGTACGAAGCCGCAAAAACGACTTAATGTTCCCATTTGTTCTGTACTTCTCCGGAGGCGATTCATTCTCACCCTTTTGCGCATCCGGGGAATACTAGGAACATAAACTCTGTGTAAACGACACCCTCCCACCCCCTATCCCACTTTAGCTGAATTACCATTTACAAAAACAATGACAAATAATACGATTAATTCTTACTTCAAAAAAAAAAAGAAGAATACCTATGCATATATTTTATTTATAATTATTAATATTAATTTATTTATATAATTCTATTTATAATATTATATTACACAGGGTTGTTGTGGGTCACAATCAGTCCGATTCACACGTCTTTAATTCAACGAATTACCTTATACCATCATCTGTTAGAATCTTATCAAACCAACAGAGATAATTATGATACTTTGTTAATAAACAAATAATATTGCTATTATAAATTGAGAAATAAACTATTCTATCTTTCAAGTTGAATGAAATTGCACACAGTGTGCAAAATTTGATTAAAATCGGTTCAGTAATTTAGGAGTCCATTGCGAACAAACAACGTGACATGTAATTTATATATATATAGATTTTAATTTGTAATACAAAATCAAAAATTTGTACACCGATGCAAAATATTCTCATTAATAATAAAATTTCATTTCTTTACAATTTGACAGATAATTTGCAAAAGAATCCTTTTCTTTTTTTTATTTAATCGAGAATACAATTAAACGTGATGATGATTTTATTAAGTTGTCGACAAAGTGTTAAAATTATTTTGTTAAACGGTACGAAATAATAATAATAATAATAAAAAAAAAAAAAATAACAAATCACCGAAATAAACATAATCCTTCTGTCTTTCTATTTCTCTTTCACTTTTTCACAAATGTGTTGGGCTATTTGTTTATCACCTCATGGCTGGCACCTGTCACTTTAATAGGCACGACGAACGCCTCTATTATGCGTTTATATGCGTGGATAGATATTAAGTTGGTAACGCTCGGTGGGACACGCGAATCGCTCATCAAAAGGATTAACGCGTTAATATGCCGTTAAGTCCTCTTACGCTCATTAGTCGAGGAGACAAATCATTAAGACTTAACGGCGGATATCGTCAGTGTTTACCGTTAGACTCGACGTTAGGTACTAAATACTATATACATACACCAATTTTTCACTTAATCCAAAAAAAAAAATCATTCGAAGATTATGACCCTGAAATTATATTTCCTGTTAACCCTTTCGCTTCAACACTCCAGTCCACCAAAGTGTCGTCGTCACAGAATGTGCACAGTGCGCACAATGGTTTTTGTATATATATATGTACATACGTTTTTTAATTTTTTAAATAATATACTATGTTTAATAATACAATTGTTGCACTAATATAACACGTATTTTTCACATTTGTAATATAAAAAAACATTGTAATACAAAATTATATGAATTATTCCAAAGACATTAAAACAATTACAATTGACATAGTTTTAGGTATTTACGTATTTACAAAATTGTACGAATTAATAATGAATAATTTAATATTAATCATTAAGTTTAATATTATTAATAATGTAACGCAAATATAATTAGAATTTGTCATTAACCATAGATATTACTTGTATCATATAGATGCCGGATATATCCGACTCTCGAAGTGAAAGTAGTTAAAGTCTTGTTCAATTATGTTTCATATAATCTCTTTTATCTCTCTCTAACTTACTCATTAATTTTCACCTAATCGAATCAATTTTGACATAACATACATTTTTTTTCAACCTTTTTATTTTGGAATGTTCCTCTGTGATTGGTGTGAGAAGGTGGGTTTTTTTTTTTGCTTCATCTTTCGTCTTCAACGAATTGTAATAAATTTTGAAAAAAAAAAAAAAAAATACAAAACCACGAGACTAAACGTAGTCGCGTGATTTTTCAACGTTACACGTTTACAGATTCTTTCTAAGGTGTCGCAACAATAACAACAACAAGCATGAACGAGGTGAATAAAAAGAGAGAGAGAGAGAGAGAGAGAGAGAGTAATAGAAGGAAACTACGTGATCGTGAACGTGGCGTATTAATCTCACATGTTACAATGCACGAGCGAGCGAGCGGTTTCGGACCGAGCCGTATCCAATTCGAAATAAATATTGCCGATTATTAACTCGGCACGCTGCTCGTTGGAAGAAGAACGAAAAGAGATATGATAGATAGAAAGAGATGAACAATAAGAAGGGTTAGGGGGTAAGAAGAGAGAAAGGGATCGTTTCGTGAGACGGTTGAGACGTTAAGTGGGTCCATTAGCCCAGGTTCCCTAGGACCGGGCCAACTCTTGACTCGCGCATTCCTACTTGGTGTGTGTATCCTTTTTCGAATCCTTTCCTATGTGCCGCCATAACCTCGTTTAATAAAGAAGAATATGATTGGTATTTTTTTTTTTTTATTATTTTTTGCTCATTTTGGTATACTTTTTTTTTAGTATAACAAAAGGTTATTTATGTGTTTGTTATTTTATATTTATTTCATTTGAAATAAAATATCTTAGATGATTTGATTATAAGGAAAATAATGGTTATTTTTGGAGTACTGTAAATTATTTGAAGATTTTTATGTAGATCTATATAATTTATTTATTATTTAATTTGTCGCAATATTAATATATATATATATATAATTTATAATTTATAATTTAATTTGTTGTGCTATATGGATTAATATGTAAAAGTAATACATGTTATTTGGAATATATTTATATTGTTAATATAAACATACCCAAATTGTTAATTAAAAAATAAAAGAAAATTAACCCCATAGGATGAATTTATAAAATGAAATATATGAATGTTATGTTAAAAATTTATGTCAAGAATTTAGGTGAGAAATAAGTGGAAGTATAATAATCGAGAATGAGTGAGATAGGAATAAAAAGAACCGCCCTTTGCGTTAACCGGTGTCATAAGTTGTTCGAACTGAAGGAAGGAAGGAAAGAAGGAAGGAAGGAAGGAGAAGGTACGGTTTAAAAAGAGTGACACGACTGTGGCGGCGGCGGCGGCACGTTAACTGCTCTGTGATTTCTTCTTGGCTGTCGAAGCACTCTCTGCTAGCTAGATCGAGGATACCCTTTAGGTGACCTCAGAACAAGAGAAAAGAACAGAAGATAGCGGAGATAAGAGAGTCCAGGTGTTCCATGATCGTCCGACAAAAGGGCTTCGATGGTTTCACTCTTTCTCTCTCTCTCTCTCTCTCTCTCATACTAATATAAAAGTGTACATATATTATCGTATATATATATATTATCACATATATAAGTATGTTTATGCATATAAAGACGTGTCATTCCGTTGCATCGATTCAAACGAGCCTCAACGAGTAGAAGGGGGAAGTGGGATCCATGAAAAAGATTAACAATCCTTTTCTGGATCTTTCACGACACCCTATGAAGAAAAAGAAGACGAAGACGAAGAAGAAGAAGAAGAAGATGTCACCCTGGCCAACTACGCCATCTTGATCACTAAAGCAAAAAGAGAGAGAGAGAGAGAGAGAGAGGGAATGAGTTAAGGAGACGCACGTCAGCAAATTCCAAGTGGTTCGTTCGCCAAGTTGAAACTCATCCTCCTAACTGCCTCTCTTATCCATCGATTTCTATTTCACGACTCACGGACCACGATCATCACGTCACGTTTTATTAAGCGTAAACGTTCGATAATGCGGTCTACCATTCTTCCTCTAATTCGAACAGGAGTGAGGAGGGTGATAGAAAGGGAACTAGGTGGGGGAAAAGGGGTAGAGGGCTTTGATAGAGAAAGCCAGTCAGCTCGTAATCTCGATAGTTTCGTTTATCTTCACAGGGAGCGGAAGATTAAATTTACACATAGTAGCACCGTGGAACAATGCTCGAAGCTGTTTAGACGAGCTGGTAAATATTTGAGAGCTTGCATCCCTCTCTCTCTCTCTCTCTCTCTCTCTCTCTCTCTCTGTATTTATCTATCTTTTTTTTTTCTTTTTCGCTTGTACACGAGCGCAACCCACCCCTTATGGGCCAACTCTCTCTCTCTCTCTCTCTGATCGACCGGAGCCGTACGTAACACACACGGTATTACCTTTTCCCTCGGCGCGTTCACTCAGTTTTTTTTTTTTGTTTTTTTTTTTTTCGATCGATGTTTGCTCCTGCCACTTCGATTTAATTGCTTGCGAATCGCACGTTAATGATCCATCCCCCACGAGTCTTCGTACCGTTTGTACTCTATTTTTTGTCTACCTAACCCCACTTTTATAATCAATGATACGTTTTTTTTTTTTTTAAGAGATTAATCGTAAGTAATAGGATTTATTTTGATCGGAAAAGAAATCCCTCCTCCCGCCCCCCTCCCCAAAAAAGTCGTCTTATTAAAAATATATTATTAATTAGATTATATTATATTAAAATCATACGAGAGTTAAATAATATAATTGTCGTTGAAAATTTTTCTAATGCATAACGTCCAACTAACCCGCTAACGTTATCTGACTATCTAATAAATCATGGGCAGGAAACGGAAGTCCATTTCTACTCTACCGTGCTAGAATGGACGACGAAAAATAGGTAGAAAATCTGAGAGTTAGGAAGGACGACAACGTGGGTGCGGCTTTGCTAGAGAGGGACGGATCAAGGGGGAGGATCACCAGGGGGATGGTTGTAACGAAAGACTGGAAAGGGTTTTAGAGATGAGATCGGTCACCGGAAGTCTCCTCGTAGCGGATACCATTAAAACCAACGACGGTTCAACTAATATCATTCTCATGAAATCCTCAGCTTTTTCATTCTCGTATTAATTACGTACGTAATCATGATGAATTTGTAACAATCCTATTTCTATCTTACTTTTTCAAATTTTTCGTTCTATAACTATGATAACTTCTTATATTGGGTTAGTAAGAAAGTAATTTCGGCTTGCACCGATAGATATAGCGTTATGTTTGTTTCGTTATTCTTTTGAGACTTGGTAATTGACACCTTTTTAGGTTGATATAGAAACAAATTCTCTTTAATTTTAAATAAACGTAAATAATAAACAATTGAGTTTTATTTGACACTAAAAAAACAAAAAACAAAAAAACAAAAACCAAAATTACTCTCTTGCCAATCCAATAGAATTATAATCGATCTAAATATAATTTGATAAGGAAGAACAAAAAAAAAGATTGATTGAGTCAGACAGACACTCGTTGTCCTAGAAAATTACGTAACCCATAGATAGACTGATCAAAGTAGAGAAAGATGTGTAGGCAAAATACGAGGTCAGACAAGCTAGCTAGCTAGCTAGCAAATAGGCTGGCAGGCAAGCAAGCAAGCAAGCAAGCAAGCAAGCAGACGCGCGTCGGTAAGGATCGCGTAATTAGGGGAAGCAGATTTTTCACTTGCCGGGTGCATCATTGAAGTTTTGCTCATTAGCCGTCGTCGTCGTCGTCGTCGACGCTGACTGCGGCCAGCACTACCAACACCAGCACCAGTACACCAACAACAGCAGCATCAGCACAGTGTCCGTGTATCTCGGTGTGTTACGTGGGTGCGCGGCGCAATAGTTGGAGCATCCGCAACTCGTGGATGGCTCTGGTTGGTTGGCTTGGCTTCGCTCTGGTTGGTCTCGACGTTGCTCCTGCCTGATAGAGCATCGCACCCCCCCCCCCCCTCACGTTCCCCCTCCTCCTCCTCCTCCTCCTCCTCATGCACCTCCTTCTCTCGCTCGTTCGCTTTTTCTTTCTTTCTTCACCGTTCCTCCTCGCTCTCTTTGATACTACTCTTCCTCCCCACCCCCTCTTCCCTCCCCCCGTTCCTCCTCCTCCTCCTCTCTTACCCCTTCCCTTCATCCATCCTCTTCTATATCCTCCTGCTCCTCCTCCTCCTCCTACTCCCCCTACTCCTACTCCTCTTTCTCTAGTATTTTCCTCTCAGCTTCGGCCCTCGAATAGCGAATCTGCCTCGCAGGCTTACGTCCCTAATGAACCATGTAATAACGTCGCGACGCCCAGGAAAAATAAAAAAATAATAAAAAAAAAGAAAATGGAAAAAGAGAAGAAGAAAAAAGTAATAGTAGTAGTGGTGGTAGTAGTAGTAGTAATAGAGAGTTTCGCCTCGGATTTCTTCACCTTTTTTTTTTTCTTTTTTTCTAACTTTGGCCGAATCTCAAAGACCCTCCTCCCTTTTTATATTTCTTTCTCTTTTTTTTTTTTCTTTTTCACCGTGATACATTCATGGGTTAAGATTATCCCTTAACCCCTTTAACACTTTAATCATTCTTTTAAAAAAATTTTTTAAGCTCTCGACACTTTCTAACTTTTCAAATTGTCAGACTTTTAACCATTTTGATTATTCCTATCCTTTTTGTTTTTTTTTTTTGAATAATTATTTTTTTTTTTTTTATTAATGAAATGTGAATTTTGCTAATTAACCCACAGTTTGCCCTTAATGCACAGTTGTTGTTGTTTTTTTTTTTTTTTTTTTTAAGAAAAAACCGGCCAGAAAAAATCAATTTTTTTTCTTATGTGAAAAAACACAACTGAAAACATTGTCTTGGGAAAAATATTAATCAAAATTTTGATAACAGCATAAAATACAACACTGCTCGAATAATCTCGAATGTGCACCTTAAGGGATTAATGGAAAGTTGTCTTCGTAATTTTTTTTTTTTTTTTTTCTATTACAAATACTAAAACATCATCTGTTTTTTTTTTTCTCTATTTTTGTTTTTATTAATCGGTCAAATAATCTCGTTGAAAGCGTCAAGTATAAAGTACAATGATAAAAAGAAGGGGAGTTGGGAGAGAGAGAGAGAGAGGGGGGGCTTGGGGGCGGGGGGAGGGTAATCGAGATCATGCATATATAGGAAACAAGCATTCTATTCTACCTTTTATTTCTTCTCTCGAATGATTTCGTTACGACTATTCGTCATTTTCACACAGAGCCTAATGTAACACACGATAAGTAAGTGTGTACGCTTTCGTCAAAGAATCAAGCCGATCGCCGCCGGTATGGTACGGCGGCTGACTATACGAATGGTTTACCAACGTAGAGGCCACTTTCACGTTTCCAATGTAAAAAAAAAAAATCAACTTATTCGACTTACACATACTACACACACACACACACACACACACACGCGTAACGTATCAACATAATAAATATATTTCTTCACGAATGGAGACTAATATCAAAGTTAAGATTAATGTCCTGTAATAAACCAAATCATTAATTAAAGTAAAAAAAATTACTTTAATGATAATTCTTCATAAAAAAAAAATTAAAAAAAAAAAGAAAATTAAGAAAAAAAATTCTACAAAGCATATGTCGACTTATTTACAAAAGCAAACCAATTATATATATATATATATATATATATGTCTGTGTATATGTGCACATATGTAAGTATATATATTTTGTTTAACGAGAGAGTACACACAAAAACGTAATTATTAATATATAATAAATTATTAAAAAAATATTAAATAAATTGGTCGATTTCCTTATCGATTTTAGGGAATTGTTATATCACTTTTAGGATTGTAACTAGAAGCAAACCAATTATAAATATATATATATACACCCATATATTTTGATTAACAAGAGACTACACAAAAACGTAATTATTAATATATAATAAACTATAAAAAAAATATATTAAATAAATTAGTCAAATTCCTTATCGATTTTAGTGAAATTTTATAGTCACCTTTAAGATTGTAAAAAAAAAAAGAAAGAGAAAGAGAAAGAGAGGTTCTCCCGATGATCGGTACGATCGGTGCGGCACGTCAAAGGGAGGGTCGGCACTCAACGAGGAATGGATAGAAAGAAAGAAAGAGAGAGAGAGAGAGAGAGAGAGGGATGGATTGAGTGAGTGACTCAATGAGATAGAGAGAGAAAGAGGAAGAGAAGAAGGAAGGATAGAAAGACTTGGTCGATGAATGATGTCTCTATAATGTATCACCGCGCGTATCTTAATATCAGGCGTTTCTCTGATGCGCGCGGACGTGAGTCAGGCGTGAAGTCGCATACATCACGCTGCACATTCCCTTCGTGGCGAGCACGTCCACGATCCTTCGAGCATCGTCGGTCTACGTACGTACGGGGCCCTCTTCTTCGAGTTCTTTACGAGCTTCCTCTCTCTCTCTCTCTCTCTCTCTCTCTCTCTCTCTCTCTTTTCATATCCGACCTCCATGCTCGCAGACGAAAGGAGGACTTGAAACGAAACGTCCGTTCGATTCACTTCGAGAAACTTTAACATCATTAAAGAGAGAGAGAGAGAGAGAGAGAGAGAGAGAGCCTGTTTTAATATTTTCTTCGATGAATACTGAAATTGCTTCTATTCTTTTCTTATCTTATCTTATTTTAGATTTTTTTTTTCATTCAGATATCAGGTGTGGTTTATTTTATTTTGCTCTCCCCCTCCCCCTTCTTAGGAAGTGTTTATGCTTTCGTGTTTACGCCCTCACGCCCCACCCCCGTTTACTTTAGAGTAAGTTTAATTATCAATAATATCATTTAAATAGATGATTATGTATTTTTTCATGTGATGATAAATTCGTATAAGCAAGTCAACAGCTCGCTGAGACGTGGCTTGTTTGATCTATGTTTCAGGGATTGGAACGCGACGGGCAATGTACGCGTACAAGAATCCTGGCCAACGTGAGCAAATTTCTTACCGGCTAATTCGAACTTCTCCAACGACGAAGGATCAGAATCCTTGATTGTTTCGCGCCTCACGGTGAGTTGCCAATCACCTATACCTTCGATATATTCCTTTCAGATTTGTTTGTCCTCGTCAGATATTTTATTCTTTTTTTTTACTTTTTTTTAAAGGGGAAGATTATTTTGTTGTTGTTGTTTTTTTTTTTATTACTTTGTTCATAATCATATTGTTTTGTATAGTTTAAAGTTTCTTATTTATTTTTCTTTTTATTTTTTCTTTTCTTCAACTTATAATAACGATCTCCTTGTTTTGACTCGTTTTTTTTTCAATCTGCCTTAGATCGCGACTTAATTAGCAACGAATTGTACAAGTTACGGGACAAAACGATGTTACAATTAAGATGCCATCAACGTTTTTCGGTGTCGACGAAGATTGATCGAAAATCTCAGTTTGTGTATGAGAGAGAAAGAGAGAGAGAGAGAGAGAGAGAGAGAGGGAGAGAGAGAGATAGTTGTCTTTCTCTTTCTATCTTTCCCGTGACCGATCACAACCGTTTTGGCCCAGTTTCGCTCAACAGATCGATCTCCACGGCACGTTCGTTACGCTCGGACAAACTAGGCGAGATCGATCGAAAGGTTCGGATCCAATTGAAGTCTCGAAACGCCCGCAAAATCGGCCTACTCGAGTTCCTCCTCACCCTCCTCTTCCTCCTCCTCTTTTAACGGAGTATCCAACACCAACAGCACCGATCTTCGACACCTCCTCACTCACCCTGACCATTTCTTAAAGCTACCGCTTTAATTACGAAGCTTACTTCAAAAAATTCTCCCAAAGCCCGTTTCCGAGGGACTAGTCTTGGCCGATTGGACGGCAAAAACCGAAAGACACCTTTCGTTTCGGTCAAACGAGCCTGCCACGTTCCACCATTTCTTGTTCACGATCATCTTCGATCCGGGCCCGATACACCACCATCACCACCACCACCACCACCAAATCGTTCCCTGCCCAACCCAATTTAACTCGCGATGCCTTTACCTAATCGACGAAACATTCGACAAACTTTTTTCTATTCCCTCTCCCTTTTATAATTTTGATGATCAACTCTCGTTCACGTTTCTTTAACTAATTCTTTTCTAAATATTACATTTTTCTTTTTTTTTAAATATTCGTTCGATAATTAACGTTCGTATATAATTGTTGTTGTTGTTGTTATTGTTTATTCTTCATCTTACAACATTACTCCTTGTTTTAATATCCAATGAGAAATATCAGTGGGTCGTTTGCCGATAATCGTCAATTACCATCGTACATTCGCACGTACGTACTCACGCATGCACGCATGCACGCATGCACGCACGCACGCACGAAGCCAAGCCAAGCACGCCAGGCACCCAATGCACCTTTTTGCCTTTTATTCATCGACAAGAAAGTTACCTGACACCTCGTTCATCTCACCTCTCGGAGTCAATTAAAAATTCAAACGTCAGGTGTTAAGGGAAGAAGAAGAAAAAAATCGAAGAAGAAGAAGAAGAAAAAGGTGCAGCATGGGATGAAGGAGGAGGTGATGGGAGAAAGACATGCACAGAGAGAGAGTGAGAGAGAGAGAGAGAGAGTAAGAGAGAATAAGAGAAAGAGAAAGAGAGAGAGAGAGAGAGAAGTGTCGCGATCCCGAATTTTTTCAAGAGGGAAAGCTTCCTAGCCAAGAACGACGAGGGTAAGCTGGGAATGCGCCTCGTCATTCTTGGTATCCCTCACCGATGTTGGCCCTGCAACAGCAACGCCAGCAGCAACCACAGCAGCAGCAACAGCAGCAGAAGCACCAGCACAACCTTGAAACGGAACTCGAAGTCTTTCCAGCCAAGGACGACAGCTATGAAATCGCTGGTGATTGCTCTACTCTTCTCTCTCTCTCTCTCTCTCTCTCTGTCTCTTTCACCTCGTTTTACCCCCGTATTTTGTATAAAGCGGTTATCCGCCTTTTGTCCTCCTTATGCTACGTAACATCAAACAGGGACTTTCGTGGATCTACTCCGTAAAATTCGACTTTACATTTTGTTATCCCATCTAGCGAAAAGGGATTCTACCTTCTTTCCTTGCTTCCTTCCTTTCTTCCTTCCATTTTTTATCGCTTAACGTAGTATCAAGGTCTATAGTGTATTCAGTATAGTCTATTACACATTGTATTTTTTTTTGTTTTTTTTTTTTTAATTTTATTATCTATTATATATAAATTAAATATATATTATATTTGTGTATTCAGTGTAGTCTATTATACTGTAATTTTTATTATTATTATTATTATTATTATTATTTATATTATATATAAATTGGGTTGCACTCAGGGACGAGAACACTCGTGGAATTTGATATTTGCGACAATGAACTTTCGAGTTCCTAATGCCAATTAATAATAATAATAATAATAATAATTATATATAAATTAAATATATCACATTTATATATATGATCTTATACATATTTATCTAGATATATTATATATTATTTTTCAATACACAAACTTCACAAAGGATTATAGATACCGTTGATAGAAATCGATCCAATCGATCTTTCAAAGTTTCGATATTCCATGATCATGGAATACCGCTGATTCATGGAAACGGCTTATTCGAACCATAAAAAGAACAAGAAAAAAAAAGAAGAAGAAGAAGAAGAAGAGTAATGGCTATCGAAAGAGTAGGAGGGGTTTTTGAGTACTGATCCCTGTTCGAAATTAACTCGTCAAAGATGACGCGCCAGCTCTGTTTCATTCCTCGCCTTGTAATTTGTTGGATGATCGGTGGGTGGAGGGGGGAGGGAGGAAGGCAGGAAGGGTGGGAGGGAAGGACTACAGGACTAATGGGTTATTTCAGGTAATTAGCCGAAGGTTCGCTCATTCCTTTTTTTTTTCTTTTTTTCTTTACGAACCAATAAAACAACAACAACAACAATAACAACAATTTTTCCTATTTATTTATATTCCTTTCTTTTTCTTTTGTGTCACGCGTGAACATTTAACTCTATTCCAGTTAACTATCATTTTGGCCTCAATTTCACGTAGTTCTATATATGAAATTATGATGATGATGTTGATGATGATGATGATGATGATGATGATGATAAGAGAAATAGAGAAAGAAAAATGAAGAAATGATTTCGTTCTTGTAGAAAACTTCACGCTCGCTTATCTTCTTCGTGCTTGGAGACTCTTCGCGATGCGGGACTCGATATTCCACGTGCGAAATTCTCTTAACGACCCGCGTCGATTAATCACTTCGTACGACTCTCTTTCTCTTTCCTCTCTCTCTCTCTCTCTCTCTCTCTTCCTCTCCTCTCACTCTCTCTCTCTCTTATGTCCTCCTCGACGTTCACCAGAGATTTATTCTTCCTCCTTTTTACCTCGATTTTAATTCGTACGCTTTTTATCGGTTATGGCACTCGGCACTAATTAATCGTCGTTGCCTTCGTTAATGAGGTGCGGGTGTTCTCGTGAGAAAGGGATAAAATTGTTCGTTGTTAAAGAAACGATCTACACAACTACATATATATATATATATAACATAACGTATGTGTGTATGTGTATGTAGGTACATACACGTACGTATTGGATAGTATCTATCCAAGTACATAAGTAAAAAAAAAAAAGAAAAAACAAAATAAAGAAAAAAAAAAAAAGAAGAAACCGAAAGATCTTATGCCGATCGATCCTACTCTACTCGCGAGGTCTTTAGAATTCGATTATTATCGATCTTCTGCCGATCGAGTTTTGCTATAGACGCTCGAAGCTCAAGCAAACCCCTCTCATCCCCCTCCCCTTCCCTCTCTTTTCCCTTACTATCCATTCGCGATAGGGATTAATCTCGTCGATTGATCGAGAAACGTCCGATTATCGAAGACCACTACTCCGAGAGTAATCGCCGTCGGTTTAATCGGCTACGAATAGCAATAATAATGGTTGACGCCTAGGAATAAGAAAAGAAAAAGAAAAAGAAAAAGATTAAGAAAAAAAAAAGACAAATTTCCTTCGTTAGTTTTTATCGTTTTAGCAACACTCTTGATATTGCTGAATACCCCCCCTACTCCCTACCCCACCTCGTTTGGTTTCTGGCCGTATATAATTAAGCGTTTAAGTACGATCGTACGGTCTATGACCGTGTAACCACGGATTTGCTACAATTATCGAGTTGCTTTAACGATTCTCTGTCTTTCTCTCTCTCTTTTAAGCGAAAGGAGTTCAAACTTGGAGGATTCGTTGAACGTACGCTTTTACAAGAGATGCTAGTTTAAGAGAAAGAGACAGAGAGACAGAGATAGGTAAGCACGCGCGAATCCCTGAGAAAGATAGAAATAAATAAAGTGAGAGAGTGAGAGAGTGAGAGAGAGAGAGAGAGAAGAAGATAGTCAAAGGTAGATCGTCGAAGAAATCGGGTTTGTCGAGTCACGACGTATAACGAACTTCAGCTGTGTCTTCGTCGAGCTTGTGAAGCTTCCCTTTTATCGACACGCTCGAATCGTGGTTAGCCGTTTCACTGTGACACGTAGAGAAGAAGGAGGATCGTTAAGTTCACCGATGGTGGTTTATTTCAGGTCCAATACGATAATCCTGGTAATATTTCTGATACGAAATACACTCTCTCTCTCTCCCTTCATTCTTCCTTTTTCTTCTTCTTCTTCTTCTTCTTTGAACTAGGATCAAATGTTTGTCTTTAACGAAAACAACGAAATCCTATTGGTAGTTCAAATTATTACTCATGGTTGATATAAGTAATCGTCAAATATTATTTTTTCTATTTTTTATCTATTTTTTTGATATGTAAAATTGACACGTGATTTAATTTTGACGTCATTGGTATTTCGATATATTATCACCAAAATTCGTAGGATACATTGTAAATGATTTTGACATAAAAATGGTAATGGTTACGTCAAGTTATTATTACCCGTTGCTAATATTTCTAATCGTCAAATATTATTTTTTCTATTTTTTTATCTATTTTTTATATGTGAAATCATATATTTTTCTATTTCATCTTAACGTCATTGATATTTCAATAATAATCATCCAAAATTCGTGGAATACTTTGTAAATGATTTAGATGTCAAATGTCAAATTATTACTCCTTACTAATATATCTAATCATCTAATATTTTTTATCTATTTTTTATCTATTTCTTATACATCAAATTAAAATCATCGATAATTCGATAATAATCAAAAAATTGTCGAATACTTTGGAGATACATTGTTAAATGGTGGATTAGACGTAAAATGGGAAAGACGAGAACACGTGTGGAATGCAACAAACAAAAAGAATAAAAAGGGGGGTGGGCGGGGGTTGAGGGGGGGAGGGGGGTGAAACAAAAAGTGAAGGAACATCGAAAAGAAGAAATAGCCGCCGCCGTCGCCGCCTCGTCGTCGTCGTTAATTACTGATTTTCCTCGGTCCGCGTCACTTTTTAATTGACGCCAGAAATTGAAGCAGAAGAGTGGCGATGTTCTAGCAGGCAGCCAAGGTAAGGCAAAGGCAAAGGCAAGGCAAGTTCGAGTTCTTCCAGCGAAGTCATCCTACCTTCCTCTTCTTCTTCTTCTTCTTCTTCTTCTACTTCTTCTTCTTCTACTTCTTCTTCTTACCGCCTTCTACTTCGTCCAAATCATTCTGGGCCATCCTCTTTGATTAGAACCGGATTAAGACATAGTAGAAGGGATCTCGTAAAGGATCTTTAGGAACTCTTTTTTATATATATATATATATATATATATATATATCCTTGATAAATCGCGATCCTTTTTTTTATATAGATATATTTATAGATAATATCGATAAATCACGTATCGATCATTGATACAATTTTAAATCGACCCATTATATTATTGTTTTTTATTTGAATTATTTAACACATCCTTGCTTGATAATTTTGCTGTCAAAGTTTTAGAGTGTGATCAGATTTTTTTCTAGTTCGAATAAAAAAATTCCTTTTTAAATATTAGGTTTCTTTTTATAATATTTACTAATATTTTGTATAATTTATATATTACAATTTTTCTAATATAATTATTTTATTTTAATTTTTTGCTTTTTTTTTTTTAATAAGTTTTTATATATAGAATTTTAAACTATTTTTATTTATATATTGTATAAACTATCCTCTCTCTTAAATTAGATGAAATTGCACAGAGTGTGCAAAATTTGATTAAAATCGGTTCAATAGTTTAGGAGTCCATTACGAACAAACAACGTGACGTGACGTAATTTATATATATATATATATATATATATATATATATATATATATATATATATATATATATATATAAATAATAATATAAATTAATATAAAATACAAAATATTTTAATATAAATACAAAAGTAATATTAAACAAATAAATAAAAAGAAAAACGACTTTACTCGTTTACCACTCAAGGTGTGTTAATATAATTAAATGAAATACAACAAAAAAAATATATATATATATATATATATATATATATTATATTTTTATCAAAGAAGAATAGACATTTTTTTTTTTTTTTTTTATTGAGAATCAAGTAAAGAGAGAAAGAGAAAAAGAAGAAAGAGTTAGTTTCGTCCACCACCTTCAAGGTCGTATCATCGACGCCGTTTATTTTCTCCGTCGCTTAAATAACCGTGAGCACATTTTCTATAGACATGCCAACGTGTCCTACCTGTCAGTTTCCAGTTTAGTCGATATGCTGCCAATGACACGAATCTTTGTCTCTCTCTCTCTCTCTCTCTCTTTCTCTTTCTGTGTTGCGTCCAGCACGCGTCGATGATAGAACGAACGAATGAACGAACCTTTTTCCCTTCGTTTCCATCTCTGTTTTCGCGGCTTTACGCGGCCTCGTCGTCGCCTCACGCGACTGTAAATGCGTTCCTCCATCTCCTCCTCCTCCACCTCCTCCTCCTTCTCCTCCTCTTGGCATTCCTAGCTACCTGTAATATTCTTTTTCTCTTTCTATCTTTCTAGTTACCTCCATCTTCCTCTCTCTCTCTCTCTCTCTCTCTCTCTCTCTCTCTCTCTTTCATTCTCATAGTCAGCAAAACGTACTATACCTGCTCTCTTTCTCTCTTTTCTCATTCGTCGAAAGTCTGCCCGTGTCTCTCAGTCAATGAAACTCACAACCACCATCACCATAACCACCACCATAACCACCACCATCACCATCCCTTTTCCTCTCTTTCTTTTTCTTTTAGCTTCCTATACTAGTCTCTCTTTCTCTTTGGCTTTATCGAGTCGGGCCTGTCAGCACCAGAGCTTCTCACCCTCGCAAAAATAATTACGTTGAAAGAGAGAAAGAGAGAAAGAGAGAAGGAAAGAGAGAGAGGTGGAGATGGGGAGGAGAATGGGGGTGGAAAGGGTGAAGGTTTAGGGTGGGGGTTAGGTTCTTCGACCCTACATCTGGCACCCGTTCGTCGACTATTGTGCCAATCGGACGGTCGCTTTGATAAGCCTCCGTCGGAGAAACGAGAGCCAATAAAAATTCATTTGTCGGATCTCCGTCCTTTCCTCGACCATTTTTTTCTCTCTCTTTTACTTTCTTTCTTTCTTTTCTTTCTTATTTTATTCTCTCCTTCTTGATCGTGTTTAATTGTATTGGTTGTAAGAAACGCGTGATTTTGTAGTCACGTGTTATTTGAGAAAGGGGTTGGTTTTTCTTTGTAAAGTTACACTTGAAAGATTTTATTATATTATTTGTATTATATTTAGGTGGTTATAGTTAAAAAAAAATACTTCATTAATATTAACCCTTATTTTTATAAATATCGAAGTTAAAAAATAAAAATAAAATCGCGAGATTTTGTAGTTGCGTGCAATTAGGGTGGGTGTTTTTTCTATTCAAAGTTACACTTAAAATATTTTAGTAAATATATTATAATATTTAGGTTGTTATAGTTAAAAAACACTTAATTAATATGAACCCTTATTTTTATAAATATCGAAGTTAAAAAATAAAAATAAAATCGCGAGATTTTGTAGTTGCGTGCTATTAGAGGGATGTTTTTTTTCTAAGTTACTTTTAAAATATTTTATTATATTATTTGTATTATATTTACGTGGTTATAGTTGAAAAATACTTAATTAATATTAACCCTTATCTATATAGAAATAAAACCGCGAGATTTTGTAGTTGCGTGCAATTAGGGTGAATGTTTTTTTCTTTACAAAGTTACACTTAAAATATATTTTATTATATATATTATAATATTGACTTAGCTACATTTAAAAAATACTTAATTACTATTAACCCTTATCTTTATAAATATCGAAATTAAAAAAAAAAAAAAAAAACAGTAAAAACGCGAGATTTTATAATCGCGTGCGATTATGAGGGTTGTTTTTTCTTTACAAACTTACTCTTAAAATACATTGTACTATATAAATATATTATAAATAATATTGACTTAGTTACATTTAAAAAAATACTTAATTACTATTAACCCTTATCTTTATAGAAATAAAACCCTCGAGATTTTATAGTCACGTGCAATTATGAGGGTTGTTTTTTCTTTACAAAGTTACACTTGAAACACTTCTTTTTTTTTTTTTTTATTATATTCTATATTATAATAATTATTTGACCAGACTAAAAATAATTCCTTCCTATTACACTTCATTACCCTTATCTTTGTAAATGTTCAAAATAAAAAATTTCACAACGTTCTTACAGTTAAATTAATATAATGCAACCATCTGCCATGTGAATCGAGTTATACGGGATAATATCTGATATCATTATCGTGAATATATAATCTCACGAAGATATTAATATAAATGCATAGAATATAAAAATCGCTAGAGAGAGAGAGAGAGAGAGAGAGAGAGAGAAGAAAAGAAAAGAAAAAAAATAACCTAACATAAGTTTATACACTTAGGTCTTTAGAAAAAAAAGAAAAGAGAAAAGAAATTGGATCGTTTTCCCAATCAAATCAATTCCCAAAGAATGGGAAAAAAGGGGGAGAAAAGAAGAAAATAAGAGGAAGAAGAAGAAAAAAAAAACCAAGAAATAATATAAAATGCACGTGAGATAATTAACGTCGATCGTGGAGAATGACGAAAAAGATAAAGAAGAAGAAAAATAATAATAAAAAAAAAAAAAAAATAAATAAAAAGAAAAAGAAGAAGAAGCATCGTCGCGTGTGTATCCATGTGTATCGCAGATTGTTAATATGCACGACGCGTAAGAACAATGTTAGTAGAAGCAATGTTGAAGGTTTCTCGAGTAGATGCGGGATGAAAGGAGGGGGGAAGGGGTAGGGGGGGTTAAAATGGGAAGAGGACAGGGGTGGGGAAGCCACTTGTGGGCCTCCACTCCCTGAGATAATTACTCCGTTATTATTAATTACGTGCGTATGCGTCGTACACCGGTTTACAACGTTTTGTAGATTCTCTCTCTCTCTCTCTCTCTCTCTCTCTCTCTCTCTCTCTCTCTCTCACTCTCTGTCTCTGTCTATCTCTTTCTCTCTGTTATTAGGGGGAAAGAAGAAGAGGAAAAAAAGGAGGTCCTTCGGGAACTCGATGAGAGTTATGAAGAATATAATGGCGGGATACGAAAGTCGTGTTCCAGGTTGACGCGTTGGAAGAAGCTGACGATCGTTGTTCATCGATTCCGCGGGATTAAACTCGTTGCCACAACTTTTACACCTTTTTTTTTCTTCTTGTTTTTTATTTTTTTTTTTTTTTTGTATCTGTATATTACTCGAATGATTCCCAGTGGATCTGGTAGCAACCATTAGGAATGGATAAATGAATATTACCATTTTTACGTTGGCATATCCTGACGGACCCCTTATAACTCATCGAACTAATCAACTTTTGTTTATTTGTTATGCATTACAATTGTCATTAATTAAGTTTGAAATTTGTAATTATTTGATTTTATATATATATATATATATATATATATATATATATATTCTCTTTTTTTTATTATCAATTTATTTTTCTATCTTCCTCGATGGTGTATCATTTTGTCATTGTTCATTTGTTTAACACGCGTTTTATCAAAGTTCTTCTACGTTTAATTATCCAATACGAATTTACATATCGTAATTTGTTTCGAACTTTGATAGATCAGTTTATTAATGTGTATATAATTTGTTTTTTTTTTTTTTAATCTTATTATCTTATTATTGATATATAAAAAATATATTTAATATATTTAATATATTGTATAATGATATCATAAAATGGAGATAAAAAAATTTGTTATAAGTTTTTTTTCGATGATGTTTCTTTTGCTTTTAGAAAAGAACAACCGGCATACTGTGCGCTGATACAACACGCGAAGCTGCCCCCCAGCCCAGAACCAGTTAATAATAAACATATGATTAAGCTCGTTTTAATAAGTTTTTATGTAGATCTTTACGCGTAAGGATGTACCTATAATAATAATAAAAAAAAAAACTGAAAAAAAAAACTGAAAAAAAAAACTGAAAAAAAAAATACAAAGAAAAATAAGTGTTAAATAAACGAGATACGTTATGATGACAAAGAGTAAGATGATCATCCATGATTCCACGATTGTCAGACATTTGTCACCTTTCTTCATTGAATTATCCTTTTCCTCCTTTTTATATGTTATTATTTTATATGTTTATCACAATTCGATTAATCGATAACGTGTGAGTATTACGGTCAACGAATTACCTTATACCGCCGTCTTTTAGAATCTTATCGAACTAACAGATATAATCATGACTCTTTGTTAATAAACAAATAATTCGATTATAAATTGAGATATAAACAATCCTATCTTTCAAATTGGATGAAACTGCACAGAGTGTGCAAAATTTGATTAAAATCGGTTTAGTAATTTAAGAGTCCATTGCGAACAAACAACGTGACCTGACGTAATTATATATATTAAGATATTGAAAATCCGTTTATTTCGATGACTTATAATAGGTAAATACGAAAAATAGATTCTACATGACCGTATCAGAAGTTACTTATGACTCAACCTAATAAAATCATTCCTAAAAACGTAATAATCGGTTATTACGTTATCACGTTATCACACAAATTTAACTCAATCGTATGTAGATATATTCAATAAACCGGAAGTAGGTATATACATGTATATATATATATATATATATATGATATCATAAAATCTATACGAATACAAGAAACATGCAAAGTATCCTAATTTTATTTAACCATCCTAATTTATTCCACATGTTACACGAACTACCACAATGCAATCACGTATATGTTTTACATTATTACACACACACACACATATGAGAAATACATGAACGATATCAAAATTGTAATGGGATATCTCATTTGAGGACTAATTTATCGTTCAATTTGAAACTTAACGGCGATAGAGAAAAGAACGTTGAATAAGTCGATAAAAGAAGAAAAAATACAAGAAAAAAGAAAGAATGAAAGAAAGATGGCGATCGACAGAGAATCAAGCAAGCGGTTTTTCTCTTCCACCGTTTTTTTTCCTCTTCCTCTCCCCCTCCTCCTCCTCCTCCCTTTCCTCCCTGTCCTCCCCTTATGGTGAAAGAGATTCGTCGATTTTTACGAGGGTCCAGAGAAACGAGCTAGAACCCTTTTCGAAATCTTAAGACCTTCCTGGATAAAGAGCCCTTTTTTTTTTTCTTTTTTCTTTTGCCCCTTCCCTTTCCCCCATTCGTAGCACGAGGATCTCAAGGAAAGATCGTAAAGGACGAAGAGCTTACGCTCGAGCGCCTATTGGCGCTCCTAGTAAACCATCGACCAACCCACCACGAGTCTACGAACCAACCAACCCTTTGTTTTAGCCACCACCCTTCTTTCTTCTTCTTCTTCTTCTTCTTCTTCTTTGAGATAAGCATTTTAACTACTTAACGGTTCGGTGTTTGGTTTTGACGAACCAAAAATGTTGTCAAACTTATCTACAAATTTATCTTATTACATCTTTTTTGATTTGTTTTTTTTTTTTGTTATGGAAGTGCAAGAATATGAAGGATTTTGTTTCTATTTAAAATTATTAATATTAATAAATAAATTTTATTTTTAGGTATATCATAATACCTTTATAAAGGTATACCTATTATAGGTACCAAATATTATACGGAATATATCTAATATACTTTTATTATTTATAATTTATAATTTATAATAAAATTAGAGGTATAATTTATATAATATAACGTAATAATATATTATATTATATTCTATATAAATATTAATATAATAAATAATAGGTATACCTTTATATAGGTAACAAATATTATACCTAATATACTTTTATAATTTATAATTAATAATAAAATTAGGTATAATAATTATTACCTATAATAGGGGTATACCTTTATATATATATATATATAACTAACAAAAAAAATACATATGGAAGAAATATAATATTTATTATATATTTATTGTATATATATAAAAAAAAAATTTAATTAAATTAAAGGATTAGAAAGATTCGCAGATCATAAAGAAATATTGAATATATATATGTACACAAACACACATTCATACTAAAAATAATATATAAAATATAGATAAAAGATAGATAGATGTATCGTTGTACAGAGATACGTCTCATATTTCTCTCTCTCTCTCTCTCTCTCTCTCTCTCTCTTTTTCTCTCTTATATAAATTCATATATCTTTCTCTCTTCAATATTCTTCCTTCCCAATTACGGAGGCGTCGATGTGAGCTAACGTACCGCATATCTCTCCTCAACCACTGACCACCATTCCCTCGGAGTCCCCATTTTTTTAATTAATAGAGCGTGCTACAACAAGTCAGTGGGGTGGGAGGGATACCAACCAACGAACCAACCAACCAACCAACCAACCAACCAACCATCCATCCATCCATCCTACCTATCTATCTATCTACCTACCACAAGCTTTACAGTTTTCTCTTTCCATCTTTCATGATAGTACGCGCGCGCGCGCACGCGTTCGTGGGCAATCGTAAAGGCTGCTGCGTTGGTTGTATGATGATGGTGGTGGTGGTAGTGGTGGTGGTGGTGTGCGAACCAAGGGGGCGGATTCGTGCCAAACGAACAGAGAAAGAAGAAAAACGTTGAGAAAGAGAATCGAGGTTCCGCAGGAAGAAGAAGCGGCTGGCTTGGGAGGGTTTTAATGAGGATGAGCGAGATAAACCCACCCCTCTCGTTTCCCCCTGCCCCTCCTCCTCCTCCTCCTCCTCCTCCGACTACTACTACTACTACTACTACTCTTCACCACCTCTCCCACCTTCTCGTCGACCGGCCGTGCTCTTCCATTTCTTCCTTCTTCTTCTACTCCTCCTCCCTTTTTCCTATCTTTCTTCACCACCCCTCCTCTCATCCCCCTGTGCTCTCTCACTCTCTCTCTCTCTCTTACACACTGCCTTATCTGGAAGGTAAAACTCGCGCGCGAGATACCGAAATACAAAAGAGAAAGTAATTTCTTTTCTCGACGATTTTTACCCTCTCCTCATCCTCATCCTACTCTCTCTCTCTCTCTTTTTCTCTCTCGTTGTGTTGTAAATTTCTCTTCTTCAAGCTAGACGGGAAGAGGGTAAAACCTGATGAGAGAGAGAGGGAATCTTCTTACCTTTTATTTTTTTTTTTTTTTTTTATCGAGAATCGGTAGAAAAGGAGAGCCTATGGTACAGAGTGGAATTCACGATATTTCTTTATGCGTAAGTGGCTTTTAATGGAGCTTGCAAGCTTATTAGAACTAGTGGGGTATGATGTATACATCGATTTCTTATTTTTCCTATCATTTCTTTATACAATACTTTATATATATTATAAATAATTATATATATATTATAATTTTAATTATTAATTATATTATAAATATATATTATAATATTATTATATATAATTATATATATACTTTATATCTTTTACTTTACTACTTTTTATATAGTAATATATATATATAGTTAGTATATATATATATATATTAATTAGAAAAATTTTTATTACGAGAATAGAATTATAATAAATAAAAATTGAACGATCATTTTTTTTTATTTAAATATAATATAATAAAATAAAAATAATATATTGCGAAAAAATGACCTCTCTCTCACTCTCTCACACACATACTTTTTCTTTCTATCTCTTTCTGAGGTGATCTCACGTATCAATCAACAGTATCATCATGTTCACCCTGGTCGCCCTCCTTCTCTTCCTCCTCCTCACCCCCACTTTGTGGCAACTCCTTTCTTCGTATATATGGATCGATGATGCAGCACGTGCTATACGGCCTCGTAACACACACTGCATTCACCTGCATGCACATGCCATACGTCGACGGTACATCTCGTTCGCTTAGCATAATTAGCGATCTGACGATTAACAGGCGTGCGCCAACGCCGCCACTGCCGTTGCTTAATGGCTTAATTAATTCGCCGATTACAATGCCGCTGTACACCGGATCGTTCTGCCACTTTGCAGCTCGTAACTTTATATCGTCCTACCACCATCATCGTCTGAGGAGTACATTCTCTCTAAAACACTCGTGCAACATAGTTCATCTTCTTATACCATCCTATATAATATATACATACATACATTACCTATTCATATACATTTTGTAATAATACTAATAATTTATCATTACATATGTAGATAAATCATATTTTTGATATTTTTCATAATCGATGATTGCAATTCAATTTTTCTTTTTAATTCATATTAATTATCTTTTATTAATTATTTTATATTAATAGATTAAAGTATTATCTTAATATATGTAAATTACGTGTCACGTTGTTTGTCCGCAATGGACTCCTAAATTACTGAACCGATTTTAATCAAATTTTACACACTCTGTGCAGTTTAATCCAACTTGAAAGATAGAATAGTTTATATCATTCTAAGAGATGACGGTATAAGGTAATTCGTTGACTTAAAGACGTGTGTATCGGACTGATTGTGAGCAACAGCAACGCCTGGTGAGGCACCCCTAGTATTTTATATATTATTTCTACAAGTTATTAAATTTGTTGTAGAAAATAAAATAACAAATTAACTTTTATGGTAAACAATTGAAAAGAAAAAAGTTTCGATCAATCGTACGAGAGTTTAAACAAAATTTCGTAACATGGTCTTCATGTTCTTTTAACCATCTACACGATCTTGAATACATAAACATATATATATATTCTTTAGAATGAGACCTAATTAAAACTGTTGAAAATGATCGACAATATTCCATCTCTTTTTATCCATTCTTTCAAACCCTTGTTTCGGGTCTCGTTACATGGTTGCTATCTACCCCCTGACTTAATTAACATCGATATTACTTGTATCGGCTTTGGTTTATCAACAAAGCATATTGGCATGAAACTGACGATATTCGATAAGCCTAGTAAACGCAACCGTGCTGCTGCTGCTGCTGCAACTAGTGTTGCACTCGCTTAACACATGCGTGACACGCATGTATCCACAAATACGCGTTTATCGTCACGATTACACGCATGTCAAGAATAATTATCGTAATAATCGTTGGAAAGAAGGGGATACAAGAGAAACGGAACAAAATAATCTCGTATCGACGTATACAAAAAGGGAAAAAAATTGGGATGATAGGGGGTAGTAATAGTAGTAGTAGTAGTAGTAATAGTAGTGGGTGGGGTTAAAAGTGGGGAAGGTAAACGAACGTCGCCAGTACGGCGGGGCCGTCAATCAGATCCACCTCCCTTTCCACTCCCTACCACCCTGCTACCACACCCCCCTTGCCAAATTACTGTCAAACGCAATTAGAATTGACGTGGAGGCCGCTGGGGCTAAATCAAAATCGCGAGACGACCCTCCGATAACGATTTCAACCCTGCGGCGGCGTGGCCGGCTATCCTTCGATCGTAATTTTCTACCGACGCTAATTAATACACCTAGCTCGTACGTCAATTCGACGGTAACTCTCTTTCTCTCTCTCTCTCTCTCTCGTTTGTAATGCTTGTTATCCTCGTTTCGTAACATTTTCATTTTCCTTTTTTTTCTTTTTTTTTGGCTTCTTTTCTTTCCTCAGTTTTCTAAAGATTCCTCCTCGAAAAGGGTATAATATATATTATATATGTAATAAATATATATATATACTAAATAATATATTAAATAATATATTAAATACTATATTAATAAATATAATTATTAAATATATATATATATATAATAAAATAATGGTTATAATAATAGAAACATGGTAATATACTATGATTCCATAGCTACTAAAATTATAATAAAAATATTATTACAGAAACAGGGTTAAATTCGTAAAGAAATAATAAATTATAATTTACACTAATCGTAGTTTTAAATAATAAAATAGAAAATTAAAAAAAATATATATATATATATATATTATAGAGATAACATATTTATAATTTATTACATTACGTTGTACCTATCCCTCTATCTTTTTTTATTTTATAAACAAATATGTAATTTAAAAAATAGACAAAAAAAAAGAAAAGATTCTGTAAGTTTACAAAGTCTACTCGTACAAGGGGAGATGAATCAAAAAAAAAAAAAAAAATGATTTGCAAAGTATGAGTTATTCATTTTCATGCCAAAACGTTCCTTTTCTTTTCCTTTCCTTTCTTTTTTCATTTTTCTACTTTTTCTTATTCCTTTATTTTTCTCTGTTTCTTTAGTCGAGGTGGGAATTGTAGACGCGACGATGTGTATTAAAGAGACACTTTTTTCGCAATAAACAATCGTGCGCCAGAGACAGAGGCAGTTATGAAGCGGCATTAGGGTGAATTATTTTGGCCACACGGGGTAAGAAGTCTCATGAATCAGGAGAATTACGAGTTCTCCTTGCCTCGATGTCGTCGAAATCTTGTCTTCCTAGTTTCCTCTCTCTTTCTCTCTCTCTCTCTCTCATTCTCTCTCATTCTCTTCCTCCCCCCCCCTTTCTTCACAGAGCAATCTTATCTCATTCCAAATTATACTCTTCTTACCCTTCAGACGGTCTCATTCTCAAATACTTCGAGTTTCCTTTACGAGTTGGCTTTTCAATTGTTCAACATTTATATTCACTCTATCATTATTTACTTTATTTTTATTTTTTATTTTTATTTTTTTTGTTCTTTTGTACAAATTTACAACAAAATTTATTATTAAATTTAGAAATATTTTAACACAAAACGTAATTAATATCAACTACACAACAACAACAATAACAACAAAGGGGAACAAATTTCTTCATTACAAATAACAACAAAATTGTACAAAATACAACTCTACATAGAAAATATTTCAATATACAAAATACAACACACAAATCTTTTCTCCTTGTGTTTTTTTTTTTTTTTTTTTTTTTATAGAAAAAAAAAATAAATAAATCCACTTAATTTCCTATGAACATAGTTTAATCTCGTTTTGTCGACAAATTGCATCTCCTACGATTTTTGTATCATCGTCAAAGGGCGCCACCCCCTCAACCCTCTCCCACTCCCGATTGCAACGATCCTACGACGATAATACTCGACAAGCTAGCTCACGAGAGAGTAAAAAAGTAAAAAAAAAAAAAAAATAAGGGAGAAAGAGAGAGAGAGAGAGAGACGACAGAAAAAAAAGGGAGAATCGTAGAAATAGAATTGTGCGAGCGAATGCATTCACATTTGCCCAGAGAGAGAGAGAGAGAGAGAGAGAGAGAGAGAGTCTTTACGAATTACCCAGGGTCGGGTCTTTGGTCGGCGCTTTTTCTTTTTTTCATTACGGTAAGAGCCGATTGCATTTTTTACGTTTCCCTGCGATGACTATGACGACTACGACGACTACGACTACGACGACGCACGGTTGAGTTGACCAATCTGAAGAACAGAACGGGAGAATAGAGATTCCACCCTACGATGAGGGGTGGAAGAGTGCAAAGGGTGCAAACGGGGCTGAGAGGGGTAGATCGGGAGGGGGGATAGGATGGACCATCTAATCACGTGTTCCTAGCAATCGTCATCCTGACTCGAGGACCACACCACCACTCCTCTCTCTCTCTCTCGTCTTTCGACGCAATCCTCTCTTCCATCGGCAAGAGATCCTTTTATTTGAAAGAACCCTAGAAAGGGCTCTATATATATATATCTATCTATCTCTTTCCTTTTCTCTTTATCTGTATTCCCTATCTCTTCTCAACGCTCTTTTCTCTGGCTTTTCTCTTTCTATTTCGTAACAGCGTAGACCGCCCTTTCATCGTTCTAGGACGCACGTCTCTCTTCTATCTGGCTTAGTCGGGAGAGGGAGGAAGTGGGGGGGGGAGGTAGGAGGGGGGGGTAGCGTAATTAAGCTCCGATTGAAAATTAATCATCGCGTATCGATTTTGCGTATGGTTGATGCACAAGCTGGAAATAAAAAAATAACTAGAAATGAAAATACATGAGGAAAAGAAATACGAAGGTTTAAAAAGGAACGAAGAAGGAATTGAGAGGATTGAGTAAAAAGGATACTGCTTGTGGTATGTATATATGTAGTATGGTTATTTTATACGTGCTAATGTTGGCAGAAAAGCTCTCTTTGATGTTTCATACTGTAAACGTAATCGATCGTTTCTCTTTTCTATTTCTATTTCTATTTCTATTTCTATTTCTTCCTGTTTCAATGAAATAGTTTTAAGTTCTTACGTTAATTATGTTTAGAATTAGAGATAATTATGATAAATTATTTGATAACTTGTAATCATATTTTAAAGTAACAAATTACATACACAAGTTAATTACAACCATGCTGATAAATTTCTATAGCGTTGGTACTTGGGTAATAAAAAAAACCAAAAAAAAGAGAAATGAGAGAGAATTTCAACGTAAAAGGAAAAACGTTTTATCGTTAAAATAAAAAGCAAAGGAAAAAAAGGACATAAAGACGACGAAAGGATAGTATACTACTACTACTATTACTAATAGTAGAATCCACTGATCCTTATTTCGTTTCTAAATGAAGTCGAGGCTTTACGAAGAGAAAGAATTAAAGTCTCGTTTTCGTCGGACAGTCTTTTCCTCCGTTGAACGATTTTCTTCTTGGCTCAGACAGGAAATCAAGCCAACAGCAAGTAGTCAGCCAACCAGACAGCTAGCTAGCAAGCCAACCAGTCAGTCAGTCAGCCAACCAACCAACCAACCAACCAACCAGTTAGCCAACCAACCAACCAACCGACCAGTCAACCAGCCATGTCCTTCTTCCATCCTCATCCTCATGAAATCCCAATAATCCACGATGAGACACAGATTGAGTCCCTAGGACTCTACTGGGTAGAAAAAAGCGAATAGTAGGAGCATCGCTAGAAAGAAGAGCCATGGATAGAGAGAAAAAAAAAGAGAGAAAGAAAAGGGAAAGGCGGCAAGACCGTAGGGAGAAGAAAATTGAAATCCTTCCGGGACGGAGGATGATAAAATTGCGGATGGGCAGGTGTTACCGTAATCCGGATCGGAAAAGAACGATGGACCGTCCAAGAACGAAACCTATATATATATACACTAGTATTTTCTGTAGATGCAAGAATATTCTTAGTGTGTGTGTTTGTGTGTGTGTGTCTTTTATTCTCTTCTAAGATTTACGAATCGCAACGAGAAAATTTGTTTTTAACTTTTTATCTTATTCGAAAGATAACTAATTCATCTGATCTTCTTTACTATCTTATTTTATTTATATTTTATCATATATGCATCATAATTTATACCACGTGATAAATAATTTTTTTTCAAACAGATTTTGTCACGTCAATTTCATGAAACAACTCGAAAGTTTGTTAATTTAAAACCGATACTCTGTGAATTATTATTAATTATATCTCAAACTTGAGTATTAACTAACGTTACACTAAGTTAACCATTTTACCTGTTCATTTCGATTCATTAAAAGTGAACAACATTTGTAGAAAACACGACATTCCGATTTGTGATTATCATTTTTCATGATCATTTGTTGCATATATTTATTTCAATTCGTGTTAGTCGATTTTGTTTGCTGAGAAAGGATTGAGAAGAAAAGGAAAATATAAATAAAAAGAAAAGAAATAAAAATAAAAAGTACGGAAAACGATACTGGGCTTTGGACCGCTAACGGGCCACGATTATTTTAATCCAGCTGCGAAAGAGGAGAAAACGGCAGGAGCAGGACTCGTAATTTGTTTCGAGATCGTATCTTCAAAGTGGCTCTTCGTCCTCGTCGATGGTAGGAAAGAGGGAATGAGATGATTCGAGAGTCAGTTTGAGAGAACGAGATAGTAGATGATGAAGAAGAAGAAGAAGAAGAAGAAGAGAGTCGCGGAAACACCGCTCGACAGAAAGGACGAAAAAAGAAGAAGAAGAAGAAGGAGGAGGAGCCCTAGGACCATCTCAATCTGTCCACTCCTCGTAATCACCGACGAAAGGACGAGCCAGGATTGGTGATTCCCCTTGTCTTCGCGTCTATCACGATTTCCTTTTTTTTTCTCTCCAACCCCCTTCCCACTACCACCCTTATTCTTTTTCTTATTTTCTTCTTACTCGTCGTCTATCTCCACCACCACCATCACCACCACCACCACCACTACCATCACCAGCAGTAGCAGTAGCAGCATCGATATTTCTGTCTTCTTACCTCCTTGTTTTGCTCTTTTTTCTAATCTTTAGCTTTCTTATCTCTTCTTGAAAAAAAAAAAACATACCAACGTCTAAAAGTTGACGTAAACTACGTGCAACTTTGAAACCTCGTCATTTGCTAACTAGTTAGACCTCTTCAGGATCTAGAAAGGTATCGTTAATGTTAGCGATTAAGCTGATTGAGTGAAAGATTCATTCGGCGAATTGATGAGAAAGATAGAGAGAGAGAAAGAAAGAAAGAAAGAAAAAGAAAATAAGCAGAAGATATAGGAATACCTGGAGAGACATTGATTCCGATCAAATAAAAACGATTGGCTTAGGAACGAACTTCCCTCTCTTTCTCTCTCTTTTTTTTTTACTCATCGGAATGGTTGAGATGGTGCTTTTCAATGGAAATAAGAAAGATAGAGATAGAGAGAAGAGAAAGATAGATCTGTGAATCAGAATCACGATCGTTCCTGTATCGTATATCGCGACATATCGCATCGAAGGATCGGTGTAAGCCGGTAGCAGTCGGTTTTCACGGCATGGTCTCGGAAACGAAGAGAGAGAGGGAGAGAGAAAGGAAGAGAAAGTAACAGAAACAGCAACTGCAACTGCAACAGCAGCAGCAGCAACAGCAGCAGTAACAGCAGCAACGGCACACACTCGATGCCCACAATTAATATCGGAGCCGTATCGTCCGATCTCTCATTATTACCACGGTGGCTTGGCAAACGTGTGGGTGTAGTTGATTCCCATAGACGAGAAGAAACACGCACAAGTAAGTAAGTAAACGTACGTAAGTCGTACGTACGAATAAACGCGAGGATAGTGGCTACCGTACACCCCAGGACACCAGAGTCGGCCATGTATCACCTTAACGAGCCGGGCATCGCGTGCCGATCTGTATTAAGGATTTATAATCCCCCGGACCCCGGAGAACTCCTAATGTCTGACCGACCAGCAAAGATATTTTGCTTCTCTCCGATTCTTCGGCTCTACCACGATGTTCATTCTCCTCTCTCTCTCTCTCTCTCTCTCTTTTCTTCCTTACTGTTGTATCTGTTTTTTTTTCTCTTTCGTGGAAGAGAGAAAAGGCCCAGGACAGGTGGGCACACCCACGATGAATTTTTGACGATGAACCAGCAGCAACAACAACAACAACAACAGCAACAGCAACAGCAGCAGCAGCACTCCGAAGGTGCGAAGGGTACATACTAATAAATCGAGAATGATTCGACCATGATAAAATCAAATTCGAAACTAACCACCATACAGGTATGTATCGGTGGTCCTAAGAGGATGATCAAATTCCAAACTCTCAGAAGGGATACTGAGATAGAGAAATCTCTCGAAGGATGTAGAACACAAGAACAAATTCCACTGAGAAAAGGGAAGGGGTTAAAAAAAAAAGAAAGAAAAATTAAAATCAATGTAAGGATTCGTCGTAGGGTCGCATTCCAGGCCTAAACACATATTAATTAGCTGACATACGGGCAGGAAGACATAACTCCTGGTACCAAAGGATGGGGTCCAAAAAGTTGTCGGCTCGCTCGCGCGAGATCGTGCCCCGCACTCTTTCCGAGTCTCGTGTTACGTCTCTCCGGAGTCGATGGGTCTGATTCGAGTCCTTCCTTCTTTCCAGAGAGAGAGAGAGAGAGAGAAAGAGATATTAGAAGGGCCCATTCCACTTATATCTCTCTCTCTCTCTCTCTCTCTCTTTCTAACTTTCTTGACGTCGCGCGCGCGAGAGCAAGGAGCCGCGGGTGGCCCTTGCTTCTCTCTCTCTCTCTCTTTCTCTCTCTCTCTCTTTCTTTATTTATTTATCTCTTTCTTTCTTTCTTTCTCGTAAGCAACGTACGTGGGCTCAGAAGAAGATACCGAGCACGACGCTACCGTCGCATTAATAACACTGGTAGCTGGTCATATGTTAAACGTCCACCGACGGTGGCCGTTCCACCATGGAAAAGAGAAAGAGAGAGAGAGAGAGGAAGAGAGTGTGTGTGTACCAATACAACTTTTCACGCAAAGGGACAGACCTCTACCTTCTACCTACAGCAATGTACTTCTTCCTGATGACGCGGCTACCGCTAACCACCATCGCGAAATATTCTTCCACACTTTATATTTTTCTTCATACGCGAATATATTCGATAAAAATATAAACCATAATTTGGTACTTACGTATTAACGCCATAACACCGTAACAAAAATTCCGCTAATGCGCCAATAAAGAGCAATCTTGTTGTTTGCACATAGCAACCGTCAGGGTTTCGTCAGGGTTATGTCAGGGTTTCTTCATTTTTTAGTGCTACGAATATACGTATTTGGAATTTGCCAAAAACAGAACAAGATGCGAAACATCATTTGGAATTTTATTTATCAGAGTTCATATGGCGACAGCATCAAATGAAGGAAATACAATAGAAACTGTTTTGAATCTATGTTAAATTCTATATCGGCCCATTTTCCAGCCAAAAAAAATATTAAGTTTATCATCTACAAAAGATATGGTACTGAACAGAAACCCTGACGCAATCTTGACGCAACCCTGACGAAACCCTGATGATTGCTATGTGCAAACAACAAGGTTGCTCATTATTAGCGCATTAACGGAATTTTTACTGCGCGGTGGCATTAATACTTAAGTAATCATAATTTTCATCGTCATCGATTATTTGTTGTTATTGTTATTGTTAATTCTTATCGAACATTTTCATTAGAATATTGTCATACATTTATTGATATTATTATTTGGATTAATTGTTACAGGTATCAATGCCCAGAGGAAACATACAGGATGCCCGTGGATTATTATAGTGCGAGATCTTCTACTTCGTCCAGGAGATACTTCGTTAACGATTAAGATACCTTCAACTTCGTCTAAGAGAGAGAGAGAGAGAGAGAGAGTGATAGTCCCCAGAAGATGATGATGATTGAAGTGTGGCAAAAGAATAAGAAGAATAACAAGAAAAATAAAATGAAAAAGAAGAAGGTGTTGTGTGTGACGAAACGAACGATATAATTAAACGTATATACTGATGTATAACGTACCTCGGGTGATTCGATTTAATAGATTATATATATATATATATATAAACGATGTAAATATCGGTGTGCAATAAGTCGACACTTCCTCGTTTATGATAGGCGAGAGTCCTTGTTATTATCACCGTTACGGTTAGCATTACGAACCATTATCGTTACCGGAGCATCGCTTATCATTATCGTATCTACCGTGAGAGGAGGAACTCGTTGAATTATTCATGCGGCGTTTATGACGAAACTTTTTTTCTTCTCTTCTTTTCGTTAAACTTAAAGTGTGAAAGAGAGAGAGAGAGAGAGAGGGAGAACGAAGGGTGTTGGAAAGTGGAGAAAGGGAAGAAGTACTACTATACGTAAAACGAATGAAAAAGGGTCGCGCGAGTCTCGGGTAACCGTTCGCGAGTTTCGTTATAAATCATCGCATGACGTATGTACATACGTTAAGTCATATTATTTTTTGTTAATTTTAATTTTTATTCTTCTTCTCTTCTCTTTCTATCTTTCTCTCTTTATCTCTTTCTCTTTTTTTGTTTGTTTGAGAGCTCTCCTTCATTCGCGAAAGAAAATAATCCTTTGCATATCGAACAAGCGATGCTACTACGATTCGGAGAAGATCGGTAAAAAGACAACACATATTTACATATTACTTATGCGTTTACATACACCCACAAATACAAACACACACACAACCATAAAAATATATATATATATATATAAATGCGGAAAGATGAGGAGGAAGTGGTGAGAATGATATAAGAAAAACACACATTACACGTTAATAGCGTATTCGTGTTAATCTGTATATTAATTCTTGTAAATAAATTCATTCGTGATAATCGCTGCGATTGATGCGACGACACATATTTTAATTATCGTTTGATTATTATTATTATTATTATTATTATTATTATTACCAAAAACAAAAAAATACAAAAAAAAACAAAACCGAGAGTTTAGCTATTACTCGGCCTTAGCGATCCGACGACTGTCTTCTTATCATACATACATACACAAAACAGGACATACACACACACACAATTGATTATAGATTTATGATTATTAAGTAAATAGTAATGTAGTAAAGATTAGTAGTACACGCTCGTTGATTTACGAGGAACGTTTCTTGTAAGCCGATCCTCTCGAGATAAATCGTTGAAGATAAAAGCGTGATAGGTATCGATTTTTATTCAAGAGAGAGATCGATTTAAATGAACGAGCTGCAGCGGGCGATAAGGTGTGTTACGTAAAAGAAACAAAATAATAAAAAAAAAAAAATAAATAAATAAATAAATCGGGAGAGAATCGATTTCCCCCCCCCCCATTGCAATAGCATGAAAACGAATGGGTTGCCGACGTACACGTGTGTATATATATAAAGTACGTAAAGTAACGATCAACGAAGACAACAACAACAACAAAAAATATAATAAAAAAAAAAGAACATGCTTTTCGATCCATGAGTTTAATTAAAAAAAAAAAAAAATAAATAATTAAATAAATAAAAAGAATTGAAGGACGTGTGTGAGCGAGCAAATTTAAAGCAGCAAATTTTTACCTCTCCTGCGAAAATGACGTTCGTGTCGTTTAAACAATCCGCACGTTTGATCGCAATAAAGGCCGTGCAAAAAGGAAATTATTTCAATGAGTACTACTTTACTGTAATTCTTATTGGAATTACTACTATCCCCTAATAATTTTCATTTCAATAATCCTTCATCACTCTTTTTTTCATCGTATTGAAACTTCGTGGAATGCAACTTGACTACTTGCTGCTGATGATAACAGGTAAATATTTGAATAAAATACTTTACTATGTTGCTAATATTATAGATATTAAATAATAATTATTATTCTTTTGTTATCTTATCTTCTTCTTAATATATATAAATTACGTGTCACGTTGTTTGTCCGCAATGCATTCCTAAACTACTAAACTGATTTTAATCAAATTTTGCACACTGTATACAGTTTCATCTAACTTGAAAGATAGGATAGTTTATTTCTCAATTTATAATCGCAATAAGGTGATATAAGGTAATTCGTTGACTTAAAGTGTGAGCCACAGGCAACGCGTGGCAGGGCACCCCTTAGTTATACATAAAGAATAATATAGAAATGTTCTATTATTAATTTCGTTTTATTTTTCGTTAAAATGAAGACACATTTTGTTTCGAGATTAAACATAGAATTTCTCGAATGGGTTTAAATAATTTAATTTGATAAATTTCAACATTCAATGATTTCACGTGTTTTCATTTGCCAATGTGCATTAACTAATTGCAAAATTGTGTGAAGAAAAAACAAAAGTACTTTCCAAACAACTGAATATTTCAATTCGAAGGATAATAATAATCATCGTTGATCCAACGTGTATCGTCTTTTCACTTAGGCGTCAATCAACCTTATCCTTTATCTCCTAGATCTAGTCTATCGAGCTAGTAAATTGGTACACGCGTGTCACACGTGCGATAAGTGCAAGGGTTACACACTGCAACGATATGAGGGGTGCTCGTTACGTTGACATGTACCAATAATTACGTAAATCATCAAAACCGTGAATTTGATTAAACATTTCGAATCAAATATTTATTCATTACGCGTTATCAATTATTTCAATTAATAATAATATATTATTTATTATATAACAAATTAGAAAAAAAAATAGATTCAAAATTAACATCACAGAAATTTGATGATTTATCGTAAATTATCAAACGATTTAACACGTAATTGTATTTTTTTTAAAATGAATCTATGATTGTCAATTGGTAAAATAAGTTCTCGTTAAATAGGAATTGGTTTTTTTTTTAAGAATAGAAAAAAAAAAAAAGGACGAATCAAAAGCACACTTGGGTTCGAGGTAAGTGAGAGAAGGTGAGTCAACATTAGTTTAGATCCCCGAAATGCACTCTCTGTGAAGCCGAGGTGGTGCCGATAATTGCTTAATTGACGTGGGCTCGTTGATAACCATCGGTAAGTGTATTAACTCGGGCAGGTTTACTTCAGCTAACCCATGAAGAAAAAGAGAAGTGTATACAAAAAAAAAGAAAAAGAAAAAGAAAAAAAAAGAGATAGAAGCAGAAAGAGCTGCTCGAATCCAAAGAGACTCCAAAAGGTATTTATGTATATGTATAAGTATGTATGTGTATGTGTGTATGTGTGTATGTGTATATATAATATACATGGTGGTACGTCAGTTAAGGTGTCTTTTCTCTCGGCTTGGCGAACAAGGCCTCGTTGTAGAAAGGCGTTGGAACGCGTCTCTCTGGCAAAGAAAGTCACGGATCTTCTCTCTCTCTCTCTCTCTCTCTCTCTCTCTCTCTCTCTCTCTCTTCTCTTTCTCTTTTTCTTTCATTCGTACTCGCGGTTTCGTTCTTGACCGATACACCATAAGATATTAGAGATGCGAGATAGCTTTATTAAAGGTGAGACGACGATGCCAGCGAGAGACATCACCGAGTACCGGTCGCTTTGATCACACGCATTATGGTGACTGTCCCCTTCTCTCTTCTCTTTTCTCTTTCTCTATTCTTTTTTTTTTTTTTGTTTTTTTTTTTTTTAGACTCTTTGCACCCTTCCGTTCCGAAAACTCAATCTCGTCGAAGGAGATATACCTTCCTGGCTTCGATTTCCAATATTAACCCTTTGGACGATCTTTGTTTTCTTTTTTTTTTTTTTTGGCCGATGATGAGAATCAATGTTTTTCATATTGGTTATTAAATTGAATTATTGAAATGAAAGTTTTGTAACATTGTTGATTATTGTTTTAACGATATGATTAATATTAGTTTGAAATAATAATAATTTATGCAATTGGTATAAATAAATTATTTTAAATAAAAATAAAGATTTTATATATAATATAAAATTAATATATATGAAATAATATAATATAAAAAAATTATAATTAAATGTAATATCAAATAATATAATATAAAAAAATTATAATTAAATGTAATATCAAATAATATAATATAAAAAAATTATAATTAAATATAATATCAAATAATATAATATAAAAAAATTATAAATAAATTTAATATCAAATAATATAATATAAAAAAATTATAATTAAATATAATATATCAAATAATATAATATAAAGAGATTATAATTGAATATAATATAAAATAATATAATATAAAAAAATTATAATTGAATATAATATAAAATAATATAATATAAAAAAATTATAATTGAATATAATATAAAATAATATAATAAAATAATATAAAATAAATATAAAATTAATACAAAATAATATAAATTATTTAAAACAAAGTTTTATTTCCTATCATATACCTGTATTTTTAAATTAATATTTTCAAAGTAGATTTCACAACAACAAAAAACATTATACAGTTTTTACAAAGTACAATTTTACACACAATAAAGCCACGAATTTTTTATTCACCCAAATATATATATATATCATTATTAAAAAGTCCATTTTACCATATAAATAAAAAAAAACGAATAACTTACCATAAATGATACGAGAACAATAGAACCAACATGGACATAAATAGCAAGATCGGTTTCTCCTCAGAACACGCCTTCGATTAAATTAGGAACGTTTTTTTACCTTGGCAAAAAACTGATCAGTGAGTGTTCTCTCATGTGGATATTGGTGGTAGAAGTTCAACGCCAAAACCTGACGAAGATGATGTTGATTGCAAATCTTGTCATTGATTAATAATAATGATCGTAGGCTTCAGTGTCAAAAATATCAGAAACACAACGTTTAAAAGATTATATATATATATATATATAATATAAATAATATCTTTTTTATTTGATAAATAACACGAAAATGTCGATTCAAAGTAACAGAGGATTGATAGATCTAAAATAATGATAATAATATAGTCAAGATTATTGTTATGAGATTGAGGAATCGAAAGCAAAGCAAAGCAAGGCAAAGCAACTTTGTTACGGGGTCAGAAACAGCGTTGTTACCTCGATCAAAGTGTTAAGTACTTACACTTATTCTCAGGGATCGTTTTTACGCGTCGATCATGAACAAAAGATCATGATCCATCCTCTAGAAGATCGAGAACGTTGGCTTGCGAAACCTGGCGATTTACACTCTCCATCGCACGTTTTCGATTCACTGAGAGAAACAGAGAAGAAACTGGGGGGGAATGAGAAGAAACTGGAGATCGGGTTGAGGTAGAAGTGTAGGAGGGGGTGGGGTGGGGGTGGATAAGGGTTGTATTTAAGATAGAACGAGAGAGATAAATAAAAAGAAAACGATAGGATTGATCGATCTCTTTCTCTTTCTCTTGTTCTCTTTTTCTCTTCTCCTACGCTTCTTCGTTGAACTCTCCTTTTCCATTGGGCGAGTCATCGTGTAATGACGGTGCCGGCTGTCAGACCACGAGTCCAGGATTCGAAGGCACGAAACGATCATCGAACAGCGGCGTCAGCAACGACGGCGGCGGCTGCTCACGACTATAACCGGCACCGCCTCAACATTTGATATCTCGAACGTCATCTTTACAACTGGACGTATTCGACGGTGTTCGACTCAACTTCTCGGAATCTTATGTTGGCAAGATCAATAACGAACTAAACGATGATATTTTATTTTTTGTTTCATAAATACTTACGAGGAAATCTATATTTAAAATATTTTTATGTAAAGGGTGATCTGTAACTGGTGGTACAAGCGAAAAGGGAGTGATTCTACATGAAAAGATAAATCGATATATATGGAATAACAATTTTTCGTTTGAAGCTTTGTTTTCGAGAAAATCGACTTTAAAGTTTGTAGAGTATTTCCGAAAAAGTCGTAGGGTATTTCTGAAATGTTCGTAGGATATTTCCGAATAGTTCGTAGGTTATTTCCGAAAAGTTTGTTGGGTATTTCCGAGAAGTTTGTAGGCTATTTCTGAAAAGTTCGTAGGATATTTCTGAAAAGTTCGTAGAGTATTTCCGAAAAGTTCGTAGGATATTTCTGAAAAGTTCGTAGGTTCGTTATAACGAGACACGATCAAATGCACGCGTACTTTGCAAAAATTCAAATTGAATTTTCTCGAAAACAAAGTCTCAAACGAAAAATTGTTATTCTACATTTTCGATTTATTTTTTCATGTAGAATCACCTCCTTTTTCGCTTGAACCACCAGTTACAGATCACCCTGTATATTGAGTTGTCCGGAAAGTTCGTGCTGATTTTCAGTAGGTTGCATACAATTTTGTTGCATAAAAACCTGAAAAATTCTGAAAGGACAAAATTTGTAAAGATGATAAAAGATTGTGGAACATAATGACACTTATAAATATACACCCAAAAAAGAAAAAATTTAAATGCGTTGCATTTCAATCTTTCCCAAACAACCCAATATACATATCAAGTTTTTTAATTATATTTGTGTTAATAATTATCTCAAGATGATTCATTTATTTTTATTTAGTTTCGTAGTCACTTTAATATTTAAAATATTCGATTACACGTTCATTCTTTTTTTTTTTCATTTCTTTAGAGACATTTTCGATCGTTATCGGTGAAAAAGCACACCACACGAGCCACGATAAGTACAAGGTACTTTCCTATATAGATACTTCAATTTTATTATCTTTGATGTTTACCTACTGTGTTCAAAATTCAATATAAAAAAAAAAAAAGAAGGAAAGAAAAAGAAAGGTATATATAAAAAGAAGAAGATGAAGAAACGATTACTACGAAAATTGGATGTTTCCAAGGCAAGATAACGTTCGGTTGTTCACGTTTATGAGGGAACCTGTAATTTAGGAATTAAAGTCTCTTTCTCTTCCTTTCCTTCCTTCCTTCCTTCCTTCTTTCCTTTCCTTTTCTTTTCTCTACCCTTTTGCTAATTTTTTTCAAGATACAATCAACGAAAATTTGGCCAATACGATAAACGACAAATTAAAATGTATATATATATATATATATATATATTCGAGAGATACAAATAGATTAAAATAAGATTAACGATTAATAAAAAAAAAAAAAAAAAAGAAATACAAACAAACCCCATTTACAAATGTATAAATACAATTTTAGATGATCTTATATAGAATTTTTCGTGAGAATTTACTACCAATCGTTTGGAGCGCGCGCGCGCGCGCGCGTGAAAAACTTTACATCACGAAAGGAAAAAGGTGGTGAACACAACAA
The DNA here is from genome assembly GCF_049000335.1 of Polistes dominula. Lineage (NCBI taxonomy): Eukaryota > Metazoa > Arthropoda > Insecta > Hymenoptera > Vespidae > Polistes > Polistes dominula. The sequence continues at coordinate 1,230,541 of NW_028301046.1, forward strand.
CCATATAAAATTGGAATAGACTCGAAGATCATTACGACTGTTAGGAAACCAGCAATTTCCGAATTAGAACCAGTCACGGAACTTTGGATATAGGTATCGGGGGGGGGAGGGGGTCCAGGGGGGAGGGGCTTCACAGGTGTGGCTTTTCGACAGTCTCGTATAATACAGGTGCATGCAATCTAAAGTAAATATTTGAAATACTTTTTAATATAAAATATTACAATAGACGTATTCTTTTTTTTTCTTTTTCTTTCATTCTTCTTTTCCCTCTTCTTTTTTATTTTTTTTTTTTTATTTTTTTACATTATAAGATTGCTATGACAAATAATTCATACAAGAAAAATGATGTTTAGTATCACGTTAAACGTCTATTTTATTTGATATAAATATATATATATGTGAAATAAAAGGTAATATTTAAGATGGATTTGATTTGGCATTAATATCAATTGTAAGTATAATTGTTTATGAAATGCACTGTAGAACTAGAGAAGAGATGTGCATAGTCACGGGCTACCTGGACCTAGCACGAAAAGTTGAAAACTTGACTGGAGGCCTGGGCCGATCATGAGGTGCGAAACCCCTATAGGGTAGGCTGATCAAAACATCTTATTAGAAGGAACACTTATGTAAAAAAGGTGAGAAAATGTCCGAAGGGCTCTCAAATTACTATCTCCCTACGAGATCTCTGATCGTTACTTTGGCTTATTTTGTTTTGTTTTTTTTTCTTTCTTTCTTCTTGTTATCTTCTTTTTTCTATTTTGCGAAACAGGCGTAAAGATTGACACTTAGATAAAATAACTGAAAAAAAAAAAAAAAATGTTCATTGAAAATCTTTCAAAGATCATTCTTTTTATCTTGACTTTAGCAAACACCCGTTCTCTACTTCCTTCCCCAACCCTCCCCCTCCCCCTCCCCCCACCCTCTTTGCTCCCTTCTCTTCTTATGCAACGATAAGCAGGGTAGTTTAAATTTAAGAAAAGAAAATTTGAAGAAAAGTAACGAGAACGTTGATAGAGAAAATCGCTGACGGCGTCATCGTCGTCGTCCTAGTCGTCGTCGTCCTAGTCGTCGTCTCGCTCGACAAAGTTTAAACCACGTATAGAATACGTATTATACATACACACACATACATTTAGTATATATATATATATATAGTAAGAGTAAGCTACTTTAACTAAAATTATAACGCAAACTGACAGAACTTGGACGATAAGGGAAATTAATTACCAGCTTTAACGGAAGTTAGGAATAACGTGCAATCATGTTAGATAGAACGTTTCTTTGATCGTAGTTGAGTATACATATATATATATATATACACAATACATAGTATGTACATTGAAAAGTCGTGTTAGATCACTTTAGATGGATTATGATATCTGTTAGATCAACGTAGGAATAGTAGTATTAAGGTCATACGATTATTTCCATTCATAGTAATCGACTAATGTAAGTGAAATAACGTTAACAAAAAAAGAAACCCCTCCCCCACCCCCCTAAAAAAATTACATTCACTATATTCGATGAGAAAAAAAGGTATAAAGGGTGGATCGAAAAAGAAGAAGAAGAAGAAGAAGAAGTTTAAAAAACGAAAACGAAAATGAAAAAGATAAAGAAAAGAAAAGAAAAGAAAAGAAGAGAAGAGAAGAGAAGAGAAGGGATCAACGTTACCAGAGTAAGCCTCCATTTTCCCTTTAGTCCGCGGTGTGCTACTAATTAATTACTGTGATTAATCAGAAAAGTTGGTAATTAGAAAGTTTCTTTCGTGGAGAGGGGATCGTGGCGGGGGCGGGGGTGGAGGGGGAGGGGGTGGAAATTAAAATGGCGGGGAGTGACGGAGCTTGGTAGTCGACGGCTTCGTTTCGGACTACGCAGTACGTAGTATACCACATTCTCCTTCTCATCCTTTACTGAATCCACCCCCTACCCCCTCCCCCCACAACCCAGTCTGTTTGGAGTGGAGGCTGTGTCTACCCTAAGGGGCCAAAACCAAGATAGAGAAAAAGAGATGGATGGAAAGAGAAAGAAGAAGAAGAAGAAGAGAGATGAGAGATGGGTGGGGAGGGTGGTAGGCGGCGGCATGCAAGAGAGGGGTTTGTCGGTTAGCAAGAGTTTTCCGATAAATTCATTAATTAAGGTAGATCACCTCTCACCGGTACACACATCTACACAGAGTTGATTCTTTTACTTAAAAAGAAAGAAAAAAGAAAGAAAATCAAATGGGGATGAAAGAATGAGATACAACGAACTCGTGTAAAATCAAATTGACGTGATGGGGGGCGGGGGCGGGGGCGGGAGTAGCAAGCAATCTACTCCTCTTTCTTTTTTTTTTTATGTTTTTTTAGCTATGGAGGGTAGAGGTAAGGAGAGACATCTCTGTATATGAAAAGTGTCCGTCGAAATGCATTAAATTAGGGTGACGCCACAGTAGCTTCAGGGTAAATTTTTAAAGAAAGCGCTAAGTATTAATTAGAGTAAGATTGAGAAATAAACAAGTAACACACAAATTTCACAACACAAATTTGACCCATAACTGTTTTGTTATTATTCACATACTTTTTCATAAAATTAAATGATAAAAAAAAAAATCAATAAACGTACTATTCACAGTTCACGAAATAAAATCACTGTAGGTACACACACGTTTTCTCATAATTATTCTTTAAGGTTAGATTTAACTACATTACTACATAACTCGGTATACTTTAATTCGTTTTACAATTGCTACATTCATACCATACCTTTTGTCTACACCATCGCCATTCTGGAAAGTTTTTGAACTGTTATTTATAGAAAATGCTGAACACTTTTTCACATTTTACTCCCATAAGAGATGTTACTCCCTCCTTATTTCTACCCTCCATATTTTTGGCAAAATTCTACCACATCTTTTTTTTCTCTTTTCTATAATTTTCAGTCGCGAAAAACAAAGGAAAAAAAAATATATAATACATTGCTAAATTTTGTTTCTTGTTCTCGTTTTTATTTTTATGTTTCGAACGAAATCGTCGTGTTTTTTTTTTTTTTTTTTTTGTAAAAATCAAGAGGAAATGAGATAGAATTATAATAAACCCAACTTCTTCCCTTCTCTCTCTCTCTCTCTTTCTCTCTCATCGTTCGTTACTCTTTGTTCGTCTATTTGTTTACTCACGTGTGAAAGGATGTCGTGGTTAAATAGAAGCACTTTCGTGACACGCGAATGTCTACAGTGCAATCGTTACTTTTGCATCGGCTAAGAATTCGGTGGTGAACGTATGGTCACGCGATTTTCAGCCCTTGGCAATGCGATTCGAATTATTTGGGGAGTCGCAAAACTCGCTTTCGAGCTTCCAGGTAGTAGTATTGTATATTTCCTACCATGTATATATATATATATAGGTATATAATATAATATTTGGTTCGCGCGATATTCCTTCAGAACAAAATTTCTTCTTAAACTCTTCAATAGAACAGGACACAATTTAAATCGTTTAATTCGGAAATAAACGATTCATCTTTTTAATGACATGAATAATTTACCAAAATATATATACATGTGTGTTATGGTCAATATATAGAATCCATGGTATTGTATAGAATACCCAGAGGGTTTTGGTCAATATAAAAATATATGTTTTGGTTAGTTGAGTCAGGATTTTTCTAAGATTTAGTCAGATTTAAAAAGAGTTATTAGTTCAAACTAAACCCTAAAGCAATTTCTAAATTTTATACATAGTATATATTTAAAATATAATAGAATAATTAAAGTTTTGCAATGATTGACGATATAATTTAGAAATTAAACCTTTCGCTAACGGCCGCTTATTCTATTCTACGGATTACTAATACGTGCAGCAACATCGAAATTGCAATTTATTTTTGAATAATTTTGTTGTTGATATTTAAGAATTTTTCATTGAAAGAAACAAAACACTAAAATTACATGTCTATAATGTGATATTATTTAATGTGATGTAAATGCATATGTTCATCGTATATAAAATACGCGACATTTTATGAAGGGCCACTATAGTGGCCCATAGTATCGAAAGAATTAAATAAACTATTTTCTAGCAAAAACATACACTTGTATCATTTATTTTTTTTTTTTTAATAATTATGAAATAAACTGAACTATAAGGTTGAATTTGAAATCGTTTGTGAGAATAACATTGATGATCGTAATAATGTTGAAAATGTGAAATGTTCATGATAATAGTCAACCTAGTCATAGTATGAAATGAAGTAGCGTGTTTTTCGAAAGATACGATAGATAGAAAGCTCTTTCTAATTGGTCAGCATTCGCTATCGACTTTACACGGATTCGAAGCGTTTCAATGGACGGATTCATTCGAAAGTCGGTCCGCGACCGGTAGGGAAGTTGGTCCCACAACGCAAATGCAGCTTGTCAACGTGCAACAGGCCAGTTGGTCGGCACCGATAGCCCCTATCGTTTTGACCAACACCGATTTTCCTTCCTTCCTACCTTCCTACCTTCCTTTCTACCTTCCTACGATTTTCCTATTTTACCAGAATGACGATTCTCTTTCCCGTATCCTTTCAAATGAAATCGTACTATCTTTGTCACTCCTTTTCTATCTTTTTCAACGACATTCGCTACGTTCACTACTACTACTACTACTACTACTACTACTACATTTTGCAAAGCTCCAAGAATGGGTTAAAGCTTATTTCTATTGAAAAGAATGTAACCTCGAAAGTTTTTTTTTGGTTGTTAGTTTAGAAAATCCATCGAAATTACCATAAGCTGATACTACTACCACTACTACTACTACTATTACTACTATTATTACTATTACTCGTTTGTAAGAGTTTGACCAAAAAAAACCCCCCAAAAAAATAAAAGTACTATTAGGATTTTCGCTATTTTTTTAATTATTAATATTATTAAAATATATAATATTATATTTATATTATATAATATATATAAATATTATATATTTATTATTTAATTATTAATTAATTAATAATTATTAATATTAATAATAATATTAATATATAATATTAATTAATATTATATATTTATTATATAATTTATATAAATATTATATATTTATTTTTTTGTTTTATTTTCTTCCAAATAATATTATTTCGATTTATTTCTTTGTCTTCAAATAATTCTAAAAATTATAATATTAATATTAGTTGTTATTGGTCATCGTAAAGCAAAAAATAAATCACACAACACACAAACACACACATATTAAAATTACGAGTACTGAAATAGAAACGAACGTTAGAATCAGAAGTGAAATAATAGAATTTTCGACATTAAGGGCTCGACGTAAAAAAAAACCTCTTCTACTCGACCCTAGGCAGTAGTTCGCGAAGAAGAGTGGTGCCTAAGAATTTCAATCTGCGGTCACGAGAAGGGTGCCACCGACGCCAACACGAAAGGGGAACGACCCCCATCCTCCACCTTTTCGTACATTTCTTCAGGGGGGTTTTTTGACATGATTTCGTAGCAGTTATTTCGCCACACACGGAGAGATCAATTTAAAAAATGATCCTTCTTTTGCGGTAATAAAATTGATTATGTTTCCTGGTACTTGAATGCATTCTTCAAATTCTCTAACCATACTAATGTATTGCAAATAAATATTATTCATTTATATGTTAAATATTTTTTTTTTTTTAATAAAACTACAAACGATATATCTTTAATATTATACTTAGGAATAAAATAGATTAAATAAATTATCTATCTATTTCTAATATTAATTAAATATTAATATTATTATATAATAAATATAATATAAATTAATATTATAATATATAATATAATTAATATTATATAATTATAATATAAATTAATATTATTATATAATATAAATATATATATTTATCATATAATTAATAAAACAATATAAAAATATTTAAAATAAAAAAAAAAGATAAAAACCTTCTTACTTGATTATTATTTTTAGTCAACATCATACCTTTGAATTAATTAATATAAATTAATATAACAAACATTGTTAAGTTTTATACAAAAAGTTAAACTATAATTTGATCATTTACAAAATTTGTCCTTGTGGTTAAAAATTATTATCATCATCTATCATAGTATGTAGTACGAAAGATAATAGCGAATACAGCGATGAAAGAAAATCTTAAAAGGAAAAAAAAGAAGAGAAGAAAAGAGAAACGATACTCGTCCAGTGATCTTACGCAATATCAACGTCATGGGGTGGATAAAAGGGGGTGTGGGTGGGTTAGTAAGAGAACGATCGGCCCTCACTACTCTTTACTCCCACCCCTCCTTTCCCTCTACCTTTACTCCTCTTTCTCTTTTCTTCTAGCCCTTTTCATACGGCAAGCTTCGTTACTTTTGTTCGCAGCTTGTACGGTCGTTGCGCGAATGATTTGCGAGGACGAAGGCGCGTTTTAATTTTGGGATATTGGTAGCATTAAGCTTGGTGAGGAAGGCCCCGATAGTCCCTCTCCTATCCTTAGTTGCGACTTTCATCCACGGGGTGTTCAAAACTAAGCTAGCTTTTTTTAAGACCAGACCATTTTATGTTCTTCGATATTTGATTCATTTATTTTCTAATATAATAATTTTTAGATATTGCACCAACTTGTTTTTTGTTTTGTTTTTTTTTAAATATAGAAAATAAGAAACAAGTAAAAAATGTTACATTGAAGAAAACAATAATTGAATTATTCGAATTATTTCGTAACATGAAATATGAATCGTGTTAAAGTACGCGATCAAAAGAAGAAGTTAACATGATTTTTTTTTTGCGACACCCTGTGCATGAACGAGATAGTAGGTCGTAGTATCTCGAACGTACGTGTATTCCACCCCTCCTGCTACGAGATTTCATTCGTGGCTCGCCCTGAGATCTTTTAATTTGAGGCCAAATTCCTCTCGAGGATGAAATGCGGGGAACCACCAAGAGTGGTCGTATTGCAAAAGAAGGGTAGCACGTCTGCCTCTGCTTGTTTGCTACC